>NW_027145287.1:0-24669 GCF_026170545.1 Melanerpes formicivorus | reverse complement strand
GGATCCCTGGCATTGGGGAGCATCCAGCATCACTATGACACCAAGAAAATCACTATATGCTCATCTCCACCCAAAAAAATACATTTTTACAGGATAAAACAACTTCTGATTTATCAGCACACCTTCAACCATGCATCCCCTGGGGCTATTCCTTTTCCCCACACATACAGCCATAAATAAAATACTAGTTAGTTGGATGTCAACTCAAAAGCTTGTGATGAGTGAAGGCAGAACAGAAGCTTCACTTTGGTTCCTTTTTTATTCCTAACATCTCGACCAAATCTGTAAGCAGTATATTAAACAGGAACATGATGGTGTATGCAGTAATCATATTGAAGTAGGAATAGGCTGTCAAGTGGGGAGCAGTCATGGGGAAGGATTATTTCATTGCTCTTTTATTGTACTATTCAAAGATATACTTGCAGGAATCCCATAGGCTAGGACTTTGAAGGGTAAAGGAGCGTGAGAAAGTTGGTCAATTTTTAAATGCCACTTCCTCCAACACCAAGACAGGTGTGTTCCCTTGAGTAAAAAATGGGGTAGATGTGCCAGAAAACCTGCAGGGATAAGGAACGAGCTTCTGAAGAAAACCTTATGAAGAAAGATACAATTCATAGAAGAAGGGACTTGTCACTTAGAAGAACTACAGAGTAGTTGCCAGAGCATGTAGCAAGGCAACAAGGAAGGCCAAACCCCTCTTGGAGCTAAAACTGGCAAAGGAAGTTAAAGAGAACAAGAAGGGCTTCTTCAAATATATCAGTAGGAAAAGGAAGAATAGGGAAAGTGTGGGCCCACTGCTGAATGAGGAGGCAGCCCTGATAATTGAGGATGCAGAGAAGGCAGATTTGCTGAATGCCGCCTTTGCTTCAGTCTTTCCTCCTAAGACTGAACTCCTCTATGAAGTCCAGACCCTGGGTGAAGAAGACTAGAGGAGGGAAGACTCTCCAATAGTCAATGAAGAGTGGGTTAGGGATCAGTTACACAAATTGAATATACACAAGTCCACGAACCCTGATGGGATGCACCCAAGAGTGGTGAGAGAACTGGCTGATGTTGTTGCTTTACCACTCCCCATCATTTTTGCAACATTGTGGCAGACAGGAGAGGTGCCTGAGAGCTGGAGGAAAGCCAATGTCACTCCAGTCTTCAAAAAGGGTAAGAAAGAGCTTCCAGGAAACAATACACCAGCCAGCCTCACCTCCATCCCTGGAAAGATGACAGAATGGCTCATTCTGGAGGTCATGTCTAGGCAGTTGGAAGAGAAGAAGATGATCAGGAGTACACAGCATGAATTTACCAAGAGGAAATCATGCCTGCCTAATCTGATAGCATTCTATGATGTCATAACTGAATGGGTAAATGCAGGGAGACCAGTAGATGTTGTCTACCTTGATGTTAGCAAGGGTTTTGACACTGTCTCCCATAAATTCCTTGTGAGCAAGCTCAGGAAGTGTAGGATTGAAGAACAGACAGATAAATCTGGAACTGGTTACACAATGGAGTGCAAAGAGTGGAGTCAATGGTGCCAAGTCCCGCTGGAGACCTGTAACTAGTGGAGTCCCCCAGGGATTAGTGCTGGGTCCAGTCCTGGTCAACCTCTTTACCAATTGATGAGGGGGCAGAATGTCTATTCTGCAAGTTTGCTGATAATATGAAACTGGGAGGCTTGGCTGATACACTTGAAGGCTGTGTGGCCATTCAATGAGACCTGGACATACTGGAGAGCTGGGCAAAGAGGAACCTAATGAGGTTCAACAAGGGTAAGTGCAGAGTCCTGCACCTGGGAAGGAGTAATAAACTGCAGCAGTACAAGTTAGGAGGTGATCTGCTAGAGAGCAGCCCCATGGAGAAGGATCTGGGAGTCCTGGTGCCTAACAAGTTATCCATGGGACAGCAATATACCCTTGTGGCCAAGGGTATCCTGGGGTGCATTAAGAGGAGTCTGTCCAGTAGATGAAGAGAGGTTCTCCTCCTCCTCCACTCTGTCCTGGTAAGACCTCACCTGAAATACTGCATTCAGTTTTGTGATCCCCACTTCAAGAGGGACAGAACCTACTGGAGAGAGTCTAACTGAGGGCTGCCAGGATGATTTAGGAACTGGAGCCCTTGCCCTACAAGGAGACACTGAAAGACCTGGGACTTTTTAATATGGAGAAGAGAAGACTGAGAGGGGATTTAATAAATGTTTATAAATATCTGAAGGGTGGGTGTCAAAAGGGAGAAGACAGTTCTCAGTTGCACCCTGTGATAGGACAAGGGGTAATGGATATAAATTACAGCACAGGAGGTTCTGCCTCAACATGAGGAGGAATTTCTTTACTGTGAGGGTCATGGAGCACTGGAACAGGCTCTCCAGAGAGATTCTGGCCTGCATCAGGAATAGTGTGGCCAGCAGGAGCAGGGAGGTCATTTTGCCCCTGTACTCAGCACTGGTTAGGCCACACCTTGAGTACTGTGTCGAGTTCTGGGCCCCTCAGTTTAGGAAGGATGTTGACTTGCTGGAGCATGTCCAGAGAAGGGCAAAAAGGTTGGTGAGGGGCTTGGAACACAAGCCCTATGAGGAGAGGCTGAGGGAGCTGGGGCTGCTTAGCCTGGAGAAGAGGACACTCAGGGGTGACCTTATTGCTCTCTACAACTACCTGAAGGGAGGTTGGGGACAGGCAGAGGTTGGTCTCTTCTCCCAGGCAGCCAGCACCAGAACAAGAGGACACAGTCTCAGGCTGCACCAGGGGAGGTTTAGGCTGGAGGTTAGGAAGAACTTCTTCACAGAAAGAGTGATTGCCCAATGGAGTGGCCTGCCCAGGGAGGTGGTGGAGTCACTGTCACTGGAGGTGTTTAAAAAGAGACTGGATGAGGCCCTTGGTGCCATGGTTTAGTTGATTAGGTAGTGTTGGACGATAGGTTGGACACGATGATCTTGAAGGTCTCTTCCAACCTGGTGTGAGAGACTAAAAGCTTGTCTCTCCTGGTCTAACTCACCAAAGACAAAATCACTTGCTGCTTGCCCAGACAATAGCTGATATGTGTTGGGCAGAGCCACTGGAATGACTCCTGGAAGGTGCAAAGGACTGGCCCAGTTCCTGGCCTTTGTTGAAAACTTCAGACGCACTTTCTGGTATTGGAGGAGCAGCAGTGGCACAGAAAAGTGCCATGTGTGTCCAAATTGTGAGTCCAGAAGGGCAGTGAGGTGGTGAAAGTTCAGTTCTCCCACACACAAGTAACCATGGCTAACTCAGTTGGAGAAGCAGAAATGGATAAGAGCTATATTTACAAGCAGGATGAAATGCAGATTAATATGTACACAATATACAATATTAACAATATGTGCAGAAATAGACAGCAAAGAACATAATACGGAAAAAAACTTTCCCTCCTCCAGCCAGGAGGGTCCCCACCCTGTACCCCCCTTCTCCCTCTACCTCCCTTTTTTTCCCAAAAAGGGTTAGAGAGAGAGAAAAAGGTAGTTATTAAGGAGGAAATTCTGTTAGCTCAAAGCGTATGCAAGAATTATGTTTCTTGTCTGGTTAGTTAAGTTAATTCAAGGTCAACTCTGTCCAGCACAGCTGTTGCTCAAAGAGACTGAAACAGACACTGAAAAAGACAGACTGAACTGACTGAGATTCAAATTGAACTAAAGCTAAAAATTTAAAGTTGCATTCTACCATTCTACCAATTAAATTAGTTTAGACTTATCTCTGTTTTCATTTTTATACCAAAACATTCAGCCGGAGTGTTCCAGTAACTGTCCCTTTCTTAAAGGCACAGCCTAAAACGGTCACAGGCAGATTTGCCACCACTTGCCCATATGTCTCCACAGCACCCATAAATCTGTGGGGGCAAGATGTTCTGTCAAACTGGAATGTTACTATTAGCACCACTTCACCTTTTTTGTAGGGGTCACTGACTCAACAGAGCTACAGAGCCAAAGCTCACTTGGCTTACTGAAACACCAGTTTGGGTGGATCAGTGGCCCCTTACTGGGGAAAAGACCCATGCTTTAAAAAAAGTACTCCAGGAATAACTACAACAGGGACATATTGTACCCTCAACTAGTCCTTGGAACACTCCATTTTTTGTACTAAAAAAGAAAAACAGAACCTGGAGAATGATACAAGACCTTCAAAAGACAAATGGAGTAATAGAAGATATGGGATCTTTACAACCAGGTATGCCTTCACCCACCATGATACCTAAGGGTTGGGACATTATAGTCATAGATTTAAAGGAATGATTTTTCACTATTTTTCTTGATCTGGAGGATAGACACAAATTTGCTTTTTCTGTTCCTTCCATCAATCAGTCAGAACCTTTACAGAGATTCCAATGGGAAGTCTTGCCCTAGGGAATGAAAAACAGTCCATGTATCTCTCAAAAATTTGTAGCTGAATCTCTCTGTGAAATAAGAAAATTGTTTCCAGATTGGTTTTGCTTGCATTACATGGATGATATACTTGTTGCATCTTCAGATGAAAATCAGTTACAACAAATAGCTATGCAAACACAGGAAGCTTTGCAAAAAAGACGGCTTAAAATTGCTTCAGATAAAGTTCAAACAACTCCTCCCTGGAAGTATCTAGGTTGGAAAATTCAACATTGTAAACATTGCATTGAAGCACAGAATATTAAAATAAAATTACTGTAAAAAACTTGAATTATTTGCAGAAATTGGTAGGTACAATAGATTGGATATGTCCATATTTAGGGATCAGTAATACTGAACTCACTCCACTTTTTGTTTTGTTGAAGGGTGACAATTCTTTGTTATCACCCCGGCAGTTAACGCCTGAAGCTGAGGCTGTTTCCAAAATTGAAAGAGATTTGACACAAAGGAAAGTTCATAGGCAACAGATCATCCTATTTTGTTATTTGTTTTTGTGACTCTTTGCCAAGCTTGTGGACTTGTAGGCCAGTGGATATCATCCCTGAGTGATGCTTTAATTATCCTAGAATGGATTTTTTTTTGCCAAATCAATCAAAAAAGACCATTTATACTAAAATTCAAATGGTATCAGCTGTTATCATGAAAGGCCATAAAAGAATTTTACAAATTTCTGGACAAGAACCATCCACAATTTATACCCCCATAACTACAGATTATTTGGCTTCATGTAAGGCAAATAGTTGACTTTTACATGTAGCCTTGGATGGCTATCCAGAAAAAATTGATATACCTTTTTCAGCACATAAACTACTGAATTTTTGCAAAGACACTGTGTTAGTTTCCAAACCATTGTGTCTGTCAGCACCAGTGGAAGGCCCTATAGTGTTTACTGATGGCTCTGGAAAATCAGGCAAGGCTGTCATAGTCTGGCAGGGACATGAAGAGTGGAAACAAGAAAATTTTTCTATTAAAGGCTCACCACAAATTGTGGAGTGTCATGGGTTTGAGAGGAAGGCTCAGCCTTCTCCCCTCCACTTTAACAGGGACAAACCCAGGTGGCTAGAAGCTGTACAGTTATGGTAAGCAGATGTCACTCACATTTCAGAATTTGGTCAATTGAAATATACTCATGTTTCTGTTGATACTTTTTCAGCAACATTCTGGGCCACAGTACCTACAGTGGAAAAAAACGGGGATGCTATTGGACATTGGCTTTCAGCATTTGCTGTATTAGGAATTCCTCACACTATCAAGTCTGACAATGGTCCTGGATATATTTCTCAGAAAACTCAAAACATTTTAAAACAAAGGGGCATAACACATTTGACTGGCATCCCACATTCCCCTACAGGTCATGCAATTGTGGAACTCACTTACCATGCATTAAAAGAATTGTTATAAAAATAAAAAAGGGGAATGATTTTGGAAACTCCTCAGAACAGACTCAATAAAGCATTATACGTATTAAATTTTCTTTCTCTTACAGAAGCAGAAATGCTAATAATTCTTTCTCATTTTGCTTCACTGCAATCCAAAGACCTTACAACGAGTACCCAGAAAGCCAAGGTCTACATAAAGTCTCTGTATGATGGTAAATGGGAAGGCCCTTATGATTTATTAATGTGGGGAAAGGAATATGCTTGTGTTTTAACATATTCAGGACCCAAGTGGATCCCAGCACAAAGTGTTCGACCAGCCCATACCAGACCTTCTGAGGAAACAACACAAGATTCCTGAAATCAGAGAATGACGAAGTTTCTAGTATTTTCTGTAATAATTACCATAACATTGGGTTGTTAACTGAGTACCACCCTTCTAAATTGATTCCATGGGACAGTAACAATATATGGGTAACCTTAGTTAAGGCCTTGAATCAAACTGTTTTTCTGTGCCTCTATGGCACAGCCAGAACAGCCATTTCATACATGTCTGGTAGCAATCCCATTAGCAGATCCCTCAGAGATATTAAAGGGAGTAACTTCACAGTTGTCCCCCAAAAAATGTAAAAATAATGACAATGTGCATTGAAGAAATGGATATGTGGGATGATTACCTGAATAAGATCAGTGTAAAACCACAACCTAGAAATCTTAGGTAGTGTAAAAATGCCAGCATGCACCTACTTTAGTTATACAGAAGTAATGGATCCAAAGAACCCTAGAAAAAAATACCTGGACACAAGATGTTACTCCAGCAAATCCTATTTTTAGAAATGATTCCATGTGATGTAAGGTTACCTTTAAGAAAGAAAAAGGTGAAGGACTGTCAAGTACTGATTGGCCTAGAAGATTACCCCCAGGAATTTTTCTTACCTGTGGGGATTAAACTTGGCCTAGCTTGCCTTCTAGGATAGGAGGACCTTGCTCTGTGGGACACCTTACTCTGTTAATTCCTAATATTAGTATGATATTGAACCATACCCAATTGGCCTCTCACAGACTCAGGAGAAGCCTCGTCATGGATAGTAATTGTAGGGATGACATAGATTTGTGGAATAAAGGAGAAATAGTAGCAGCTAACATTTTTACTCCCAGAGCAGCTGCTGCGAAAACACTCATATGGTTAAATAGGGTGAGTTGTTGGTTAGCAAAACAAAACAATATCACATCAGAGATATTAAGTAATTTGGCTACTGAACCTCAATCTATTAGACATGCTGCTTTGCAGAACAGGGCCACCATAAATTTCTTGTTACTTGTGCATGGACATGGGTGGGAAGATATTGATGGAATGTGTTGCATGAATCTTACTGAAAAATCTAATTCCATCCCCCAGCAAATAAAAACCCTAATGGATTGAACAGCAAATATTCAACAAGACCAGACAATTTTTGGACTGGAGAAGAGCCTTCATGGATGGAGCCTATCTGGATGGATAAAATCTCTTATCAAAACTAGATTGCTGATTTTATTGATTGCTTTTGTTATATTGCTAATTTTACCCTGCTTGCCTTTATATATGTGGAAAATATTAGAAAGATGGTGGTAGGCCATGCTCAGCATAAGTGCAGAAGTAGCTAGCAGTTTAGCAAAACAATGCTGTGCTTGCAGCAATGTAAGTAAAGCAAGGTACTGGTAGCTATAAACACTGAGAGTTATCTGGGAACAACAGGATGCACACCTGCATCAACAACCTTACGTGTTGTTAGTAGTTTGACCAATAATCTATAACAGTACAATGTGCTGTTGGGGAACCAATGAAGCTATGCCAATGATGCTCTCTGAGTCTATATAAGCTGTAGAAGTTCCCTTAATAAATGAACAACACTATTAGAATAATAAACCTTTATTAGAATAAACCAAACCAGGTTGGAAGAGACCTTCAAGATCATCGTGTCCAACCCATCAACCAATCCAACCCACCCAAACAGCTAACCCATGGCACCAAGCACCCCATCAAGTCTCCTTCTGAACACCTTCAATGACGGCGACTCCACCACCTCCCCGGGCAACCCATTCCATAGCGCAATCACTCTTTCTGTATAGAACTTCTTCCTAATATCTAACCTGAACCTCCCCTGGCGCAGCCTGAGACTGTGTCCTCTTGTTCTGGTACTGGCTGCCTGGGAGAAGAGACCATCATCATCCTGTCTACAACCTCCTTTCAGGTAGTTGTAGAGAGTGATAAGGTCACCCCTGAGTGTCCTCTTCTCCAGGCTAAGCAGCCCCAGCTCCCTCAGCCTCTCCTCATAGGGCTTGTGTTCCAAACCCCTCACCAACTTTGTTGCTCTTCTCTGGACTCGTTCCAGCAAGTCAACATCCTTCCTAAACTGAGGGGCCCAGAATTGGACACAGTACTCGAGGTGTGGCCTAACCAGTGCAGTGTACAGGGGCAGAATGACCTCCCTGCTCCTGCTGGCCACACTGTTCTTGATGCAGGCCAGGATGCCATTGGCCCTCTTGGCTGCCTGGGCACACTGCAGGCTCATGTTAAGCCTACCATCAACCAGCACCCCCAGGTCCCTCTCTGCCTGGCTGCTCTCCAGCCACTCTGACCCCAGCCTGTAGCACTGCATGGGGTTGTTGTGGCCAATGTGCAGAACCCGGCATTTGGATGTGTTAAATCTCATGCCGTTGGATTCTGCCCATCTGTCCAGCCTGTCGAGGTCTCTGTGCAGAGCCTCTCTACCCTCCAGCAGATCAACTCTTGCCCCCAGCTTGGTGTCGTCAGCAAATTTACTGATGATGGACTCAATGCCCTCATCCAGATCATCAATAAAGATGTTAAAGAGCACAGGGCCCAGCACTGATCCTTGGGGCACACCACTAGTGACTGGCTGCCAGCTGGATGTGGCACCATTCACCACCATTCTCTGGGCTCGGCCCTCCAGCCAGTTCCTAACCCATCGCAGTGTGCTCCCGTCCAAGCCATGGGCTGACAGCTTGGCCAGCAGTTTGCTATGGGGGACGGTGTCAAAGGCCTTGCTGAGGTCCAGGTAGACTACATCAACAGGACATCAACTAGATCATATTGATCCCTCATATTGATTCCGTTCTCCGTCACTGACAATCAGACTATTACCTGCTGCTGGTTATGCAGAATGGGAGTGATAAGGCAATGGATAGGAGCATAAATACAATTTAAAAAGTCTTGAGGGCTTTGTGGAGAATACTTGAGGGCTCAGGAGCACAAGTTGTGTTCTCCTCAATCCCTTTAGTGAAGAAGAGGAAGAGATGCTGAAGGAAAGAAACAAATCCATGTGATTAACACATGGCTTAGAGTTTGGTGCCACCAACTGAAGTTTGGCTATTTTGACCATGGGGAAGTTTTCTTAGTACTGGGTCTACTGGCAACAGATGGAATTAATCTGTCCCATAAAGGGAAAAGAATCCTTGCACATGAGTTGGCTGAGCTCATTGATAAGGCTTTAAACTAGTTTTAAAGGGGGATTGGGATGTAGCTGGCCTTGCGACTGAGAACCACAGGTGTAGTAGCCCAATGTTTGTGGAGCAATGTGTTGGCATCTTAGATAACCAGAAGGCCTACCCTGGGCTCCAGGTTGGAAACTATGTATTCAACTCCTTCCCTGAAATGGAATGCACCAATGCATGTGGCCTGGGCAATAAACAGGAGGACCAGGAGGCCACTGTGCTACAGGGAAACTGTGATATAGCAGCCATTACCAAAAACTGGTGTTGCAATCAATGTCTACCAACTTTTCAGAAGGGATAGGCAAGGAAGAAGAGGTGGTGGAGTGGCCCTCTGTGTTAAGGAGACATATGACCAGCAAGAGTGATATCCTGGTGGGAATATGTTACAGACCACTCAACCAGGATGCGGAGGTAGAAGAAACCTTTTATAAGCAGTTGAGAAAGGGCTCACAATCACTACCCCTTGTTCTCGTGGGAGATTTCAACTTCCTGGATGTCTGTTGGAAATACAATATAGCAGGGAGAGAACAGACCTGGACGTTCCTGGAGTGTGTGAAAGATAACTTCATGACACAACTGGTGAGAGAGTCAACCAGGGAAGATGCCCTCCAGGTCCTGCTTCTTGTGAACAGGGAAGAACTTGTGGGGGAAGTAAAGGTTGCAGACTGTCTAGGGCTCAGGAATCATGAGAAGTTTGAGTTCTCTATACCTGGGGAAACAAGGAGAGGGGTTAGTAAAACTGCCACCTAGAACTTCTGGAGGGCAGAAGTTAGGCCTGCTCGGGAGACTGATTGACAAAGTCCCTTGGTAGGCCACCCTGAAGGATATGGGAGTCCCAGAAGGCTGGACATACTTCAAGAGGAAAGTCTTAGAGGCACAGGTGCAGGCTGTCCCTGTGTGCCAAAAAATGAATTGTCGGAGAAGGGAGGGAAATGTAGTGACTAAGTATGAGAAGGGTTAAGTGCTCAATATGAATTTTGCCTCAGTCTTTAGGATTGCAACCAGCAGTTCCCTGGACACCCAGCCTTGTGAACTAGGAGTCAAGGAGTAGAATCAGAATGAGGTCATCACAATAAATGAGGAAGTGATCTGCACACAGTCTACGGGGCCTGATGGGCTACACCCAGTGGTGCTGAAGGAGTTGGCATATGTTGTCGCCAAGCTGCTTTCTATTATTTACCTGAGGACCTGGCTAACTGAAGAGGTCCCAGTGGACTGAAGGGCAGCAAATGTAACACCTATCTACAAGAAAGGAAGAAAGGTGGATTTGGGAAACTGTAGACCTGTCAGACTTATCTCGGTACCAGGGAAGGTCATGGAGCAGGTCACCTCAAGCTCTATTAAATGCTACATGGAGAACAACCAGGGGATCAGACTCAGTCATCATGGGTTTATGAAGGTCAGGTCCTGCCTGATGAACTTGATGTCCTATGACAAAATGACCTGACTATTGAATGAGGGAAACACTGTGGATACTGTCTACCTAGATTTTTGAAAAGACTTTAACATTGTTCCCCACAGAATTCTTGTGGACAAACTGTCTGCTCATGACTTGGAAGAGCACACACTCTGCTGCATAAGGCACTGGCTGGATGCATGGGCTCGAAGAATGGTGGTCAGTGGAGTTAAATCCAGCCAGTGGCTGGTCACAGGTGGTGTTCCACAGGGCTCAGTGTTGGGACTACTTCTGTTTAACATCTTATTGATGATCTTGATGAAGAAATAGAGTGTGTCATCAGTAAGTTCACAGATGACACCAAGTTAGGTAGGAGTGTTGATCTGCACAAGGGTAGGGAAGTTCTACAGAGGGACTTGCACAGATTGTATCATTAGATCAGTGTTAACAGGAGAGGCCAAATGCCAGGTTCTGTACTTGGATCACAGCAACTGCAAGCAACAGTACAGGCTTGGGGAAGTGTGGCTGGAAAGGGTTTTAGCAGAAAGGGACCTGGGGGTTCTAATTGATAAGCAACTGAATATGAGCAAGCAGTGTGTCCAAGTGTCCAAGAAAGCCAGTGGCATCCTGGTTTGTAATAGAAATGCTGTGTCCATCAGAACAAGGAGGTGATTGTCCCCTTATAGTCAGTGCTGGTGAGGTCGCACCTCAAGAATTGTGTTCAGTTTTGGACACCTCAATATAAGAGAGATGTTGAGGTGCTGGAGCAAGTGCAGAAGAAGGCAGCAAATCTGGTGAAGGGCCTGGAGAGTAAATCTTATGAAGAACAAGTGAAGGAGGTGGGCCTATTTAGTTTGAAAAAGAGGAGGCTGAGGGGAGACCTCTGTGGCAGTTTAGGCTGGGTGCCTCCTGCTCCTGCCACATAAGATATACCTTTGGTGCCCTGAGTGTCCAGCCCAGTGGGTAGATACAGGAAATAGCATATTTCATTCCCATAATGTCCTGCTCCCTATAAATCTATCAGCAAGGTCTCACACTTCCTCTTTCTTCCCTCACTGCTCCCATGGGAGATACTTCCTATCTGGTAATGGAAAGGGAGGTATCTCGAGGCCTCTTGGGCCTGGTTAGGCCTAATGGCAGGAGGAGAAGAGGGAAGGGCAATCTCAGATCTGGCCAGCTGAGATTAGCCTAACAGTGGAGGGGGGGAAGAAAGAGCCCTGGGGGTTTTGAGTGTACCTTCAGGTAAAGAGAAGGGAAATCTTGGGAGGCTTTCTGGTTATGTTTTGGGTTCCTTTTGTCACTGTGCTTGTAGCTTCTATAAAACACTCACTGCTTTTCTATTTAAACTTTCCATTAATTCTGCAATCCATAGTTTGGACGGGATCACACTGTGATGTGTTAGGAACTGGCTGGAGGTCCGAGCCCAGAGAGTGGTGGTGAATGGTGCCACATCCAGCTGGCAGCCAGTCAGTAGTGGAGTCCCCCAGGGATCAGTTCTGGGCCCCATCCTCTTTAACATCTTTATTGATGATCTGGATGAGGGCATTGAGTCAATTATCAGTAAATTTGCGGATGACACCAAGCTGGGAGCAGGAGTTGATCTGCTGGAGGGTAGAGAGGCTTTGCAGAGAGACCTCAACAGGCTGGACAGATGAGCAGAATCCAACGGCATGAGATTTAACACATCCAAGTGCCAGGTTCTGAACATTGGCCACAACAACCCCATGCAGTGCTACAGGCTGGGGTCAGAGTGGCTGGAAAGTGGCCAGGTGGAGAGAGACCTAGGGGTGCTGGTTGACGGTAGGCTGAACATGAGCCTGCAGTGTGTCCAGGCAGCCAAGAGGGCTAATGGCACTCTGGCCTGCATCAGGAACAGTATGGCCAGCAGGAACAGGGAGGTTGCTCTGCTCCTGTACGCTGCACTGGTTAGGCCACACCTCGAGTACTGTGTCCAATTCTGGGCCCCTCAGTTTAGGATTGATGTTGACTTGCTGGAGCGTGTCCAGAGAAGGGCAACAAGGTTGGTGAGGGGTTTGGAACACAAGCCCTATGAGGAGAGACTGAGGCGGCTGGGGTTGCTTAGCCTGGAGAAGAAGAGACTCAGGGGTGACCTTATTGCTGTCTACAACTACCTGAAGGGAGGTTGGGGACAGGCAGAGGTTGGTCTCTTCTCCCAGGCAGCCAGTACCAGAACAAGAGGACACAGTCTCAGGCTGCACCAGGGGTGGTTCAGGCTGGAGGTTAGGAGGAAGTTTTACAGAGAGAGAGTGATTGCCCATCAGAATGGGCTGCCTGAGGAGGTGGGGGAGTCACCATCACTGGAGGTGTTCAGGAGGAGACTTGATAGGGTGCTTGGTTGCATGGTTTAGTTGATTAGGTGGTGTTGGATGATAGGTTGGACACGATGATCTTGAAGGTCTCTTCCAACCTGGTGTGAGAGACTAAAAGCTTGTCTCTCCTGGTCTAACTCACCAAAGATAAAATCACTTGCTGCTTGCCCAGACAATAGCTGATATGTGTTGGGCAGAGTCACTGGAACGACTCCTGGAAGGTGCAAAGATAACATCTATCACTGGTCCACAGCTGGCCTGACAACAATGGACTGAGGCCACCCTCGGGAATATGCATAGGACAAGATCATGTAGGAATCCTGTCTACCAATCCTGGATGCAAATCACCTTGCCATTGCATCATGAATTAAGATATGCCCCAACAAAGGATAGCTGGACTGCAGCTGGCCTACCACAATGGTCCAAGGACCCAGCCATCATGCCTTCAGGACAAGATAATTTCCAGACATCAGATACCCCAGGAAGGGAGGATGGTGAGACAGTGGATTCACCACCTGTTTCCTGATGTGTAATGAGTGTGTGGGCAGGTAGATGGAGAAGGAGGAGGTGGAAGCCTCCCCCCTCCATCCAGACCCCTGCCCAAACACACAGGAATGCACAGGAAGATTTCCTGGGGAACGATACCTGGTTACTTGCCTAAGGATGATTTCCTGGCCCCTGATTTCCTGAGGGACAATACTTGGACTCATACCTAAGGACTAAAAAATTGTATAAAAGACTTGAGCAACTACTGGCTCGAAAGAAGAAAAACATGGAAGAAAAACAGAGATGAAAGAAAACACAGGACAATGCCACAGAGAAAGAAAGCACGAGAGATGGAAAAGGGTTCAGTACTGGTCCCATTTTGTTCAGTATCTTTATCAGTGACTTGGATGAGGGGATTGGGTGTATCCTCAGCAAGTCTGCTGATGACACAAAACTGGGGAGATGGCTGACACCCTGTGAGGCTGTGTAACCATCCAACAAGATCTGGACAGGCTGGAGAGCTGGGTGCAGGCAAACCTCATGAAGTTCAATAAGGACTAGTGCATCTGGGAAGGAATGACAAAAGGCACTAGTACAGCTTAGGGGATGCCCTACTGGAAAGCAGCTCCTGCAGCTCCACAGAGAAAGATCTTGGAGTCCTAGGGGACAGCAAGTTCTCCATGGGATAACAATGGGCCCTTGTGGCCAAGAGAGCCTGGGGTACTGTGAGAGACTAAAAGCTTGTCTCTCCTGATGTGACTCAACAAAGATAAAATCAACGACCACAGCCACCTTTGGGAATATGCATAAGACAAGATAATCACCCATCAAGTACCCCGTAAAGGGAGGATGGTGAGACAATGGATTCACCACATGGTCCCTGCTTTCCTGAGGGACAATATTTGGACACATAGGTAAGGACTAAAAAACTGTATGAAAGACTTGAGCAACTACTGGCTCAGCAGAAGAAAAATGGAGAACCAAAAACAGAAGGAAAACACAGATGAAGAAAAACACAGGAGAAGGACAATGCTACTGAGAGGGAAAGCACGAGAGAAGGAAAAGCCCGAGACAATGCTGCTCCGAAGAAAAGAGGCCATGGAGCCTGGAAGAAGCAGACTGAACCTTCTCTCCATGTCCTAAGATCTGCCTGCTGCAACTCATGGAGCTGAAGAGGCTGCTCAGAGGACCACATCTCTTCTCCAGCCAAAGCCTCAGCACCCTTTCTCTACAGACCCAACATCTCCTGCAGCACCTTTCTTCTACAGACCCAACATCTCCTGCAGCACCTTTCCTCCACAGACTCGAACTGTCTTGGGGGCATGAGGGGTGTGGTAATATAATTCCTTTCTTCTTCTCTCTCTCTTCTCTCTCTCTATTCTCTCTCTCTCCCCTTCTGATCCATCCACTTTATTTATGTAATAAATAGTCTAGCTTTTGATATTTTGGCCTCATTTGTGCCTCTAATTTCACAACACTGGAATATTCAAAAGAACTTGAGTCTCTTTCCCTCTCCAGACCGAGACACCTGGTCTATTCTATTCTATTCTATTCTATTCTATTCTATTCTATTCGGGTGAGTCTCATTTTTTTTCTGCCCCAGTGGGAGGCAATGGAGGATCTGCCTTCAAACTGGGACAATCTCATTGCTCTCTATGACTACATCAATGGATGTTGTGAAGATGTGGTTCTAGTCTCTTCTCACAGGTAATAGTGATAGAAAAGAGGGAACAGCCTCAAGCTGCAACTGGGTAGGTTTATACTGGACATTAAGAAAAAAATTTTCATGAAGAGAGTGGTCGGTCATTGGAATGGGCAACCAGGGATGTGGTTGAGTCACCAATCCCGGATGTGTTTAAAGGTCATTTGGATGTGGTGCTTGGGGATATGGTTTAGGGGTGAACCTTGTAGAGTTGGGTTGTCAATTTGACTTGGTGATTCTGAGGGTGTTTTCCAACCTGAATATTTCTGTGATTCTGTGATATTTCATAGCATGCATCCTTTGGGTACACTGCATGCAGTGCATCAGTAGGCTGCTGCTGTGGTAAGACTGCAGTCTTGCTACTATCATTGGTTGTCATGGCCACAAGAAATGTTCAGTAACAGGCACAAAGATTCAGAAATTTTTAAAAATTATACCACTTGTTTCTTGATATTTTTCATGGTTATAGGAAGCACTCATACAAAATAACAATATCTTTGCTATTTGTGTTTCTTAAGGAACACCAGTACACACATTTATGTGTAACACCTACTGACTAGTTTTACCAATAGTTACATGTGTTTTATCCATTTATTATTGGCATGCATGTATTAGATTTTCAAATATCTTCTATTCATGCAAGCAAGTTCAAGGAACTTGTTAATTACTTGATCTCTTCAGTGTTAAACATCATTAACAATAGGAATGACACTTTGATTCATCTGTATAGCAGTGCTGAATATGGAATTCTAAAGTAATTGCAGAAATAAAAATATGAGATTAACTGTAGTTTCTGAAAATTTGGCTAGCTGTTCAGAGTTATCCATAATGCATTCACTCAGTAAATGACTACCACAAAGGGAGATTTTTACATTGCCATGTGTTGTTGATTGTGAATTTGGTAGGCAACGGTTAGGCTTTTGTTGACAGAAATCTATCCTTCAAGGATCATATGTGTAATATTTTACTGTACCACAAGAGGTCACATAACATTTATAAATCTATGCAGCAGAAAAATTGATAATGGTTCTATCTGCAATACAGAAAAGGTAAATCTCATGCACTAAGTAAAACAGAACAAATTACAAAACAATATTTTTTTTCCATGTTAAATTACTATCAGCTTGCGTCAGCTGCTATGAGCCATATCCAAATATCTCCTCAGCTGCGCATTTCATGCTCAAGGCAAGGGAAGTCATATGCTATGTGGTACTTTCTGAATTGTTGTCAGCATATGACGTAACCTTGGAAGAAGGGCATGATCAGCCTCTCTTTGACATGGTGTGTAACATAAACTGATGTTATATGATGCATCATAGGGGATTACAGTGATCAAATAAGTGTACTTGGCAGCTCAGTGAAAAATATTAAAAGTATTAAAACTGGGTTTAGCTGGACAAATTGCTGATAGTTCAGCAAAATTATAGACACACAGAGAGATATTAAAATATTTCAGGGTGCAGCCTGAATTTGTGAGACAAGATCATTTCATAATGATACAATCCAGAATTTTCAACAGGAAATTTCTGCTTTCCAATCTTCCCCTGCAGTAAGGGAATGATAAAACCATAATTATTTGACACAAAAGAGTCTATAATCTATATAATTTAACACTGCTTAATTATGTGTCTAGGTTAAAGGCTATTATATCTTCAATAGTGTCCGTTGGGTGAACAAGACTTCATTCACTTAGGTAAACATGTAATTAAAGAGGAATGGATAGCACCATGCAGAAACTGACCAGTATAATTTTGGCCGCCTTCTCATAGTGCTGTAGTGCATTTACTACTTCTATTTTCTCTCCTAGAAAAAAATACAAAGTTTCTCAACAAAATACATTTCTATTTTATACAGAAAAACAGAACTAAAAACTTAAACTGTCACGAGGAGTAAACAACCCCAAAAGACAAAACTTATTTCAAACATATAGCCTGAAATACCTTACCAAACTTCTTTTGTAAGTGCAGTCCTCTGTGTCTTAAGAAAGGTTACAGAGAGCTAACCTCAAATGTACTCTTTTTTATATAGTTGGTTATATTAGCTTTCAGTTAAGTTTGTGTCTTTTGCAGAGTTGTGTAAGATGTACACATTGATCCGGTTTACTCTTCAAATGAGCATCAGAGAGGGACAATAATTAAATTTCTGTTACGTTTTCTAAAGTACCTCCTCAGGACTGCAGACTCTTAGGCATTTATTTCTTACAGCATAAAGATAATCTTCTATGTAAACCTGATGTTCAAGAAACCTTAATTTGGTTGGATGAACTCTCTTTGTAACCATGAACAAGTTATTCAATAACTTTATACTTCTGTTTTCTGTGGAGAAAAGACATGTTGTCCTCCTATGGTCACTAAGGGATGGAGAATAGTTGGTAAACATATGAAAGAACAAAAGAGCTTCAATTGCAAAATTAACACTTGTGTCCAAAGAAAATTCAATTTAAAATGTAAAAAACAACAAACAAAAATCCTACCCCCACAACCAACCAAAAAAACCCAATCACCCCCCCCCCCAACCCCCCCCCCCCAAAAAAAAAAAAAAAAAAAAAAAAAAAAGAGAGGGAGAGAGAAAGGAGAGAGAGAGAAAAGGATTCCTGAAGAGGAGAATCGGTATCTTTTCAGAGAAAATCAAGTGCTACAACAGATGGAAAGAGGCAGAACATGGCACATCCTACAAGCCTGACATCAGGCCAAGGCTACAGAGATTGTGAATATTCTGCACTTCACGAATCTTGCAAGACCAAACATAACACTTCAAATTTCATCTCTCACTTAATCTCAAATATCCAATACATTGAGGAAAGAGCGTCTGTAATATGACCACAATTACTTAAGAATCATAGAATCAGGGAGTCAATAAGGTTGGAAAAGACCTCAAAGATCATCAAGTCCAACCAATAACTCACTCTCCTCAGAAAAATGAACACAGTGCATACGCGAAGTGACAAACTGGGGTGCTCTGAGGGTCTAAGATGCCGGGTGAGGACCTCTGTGCCACTACCTAGGGAGGGCACAGCAGTCACCGCGGCCTGTGCCTCGCAGCTCCTGGGACTGGAGGTGCCTCAGCCCAGCCAGGCTGCCCGCCCCAACAGGGCATAAGGAGCACTGCGCTGCCTGCTCTCCGATCGCCCTTTGCCCGCGGCCAAGGCATCCGGGAGGGAGAGGCTTTTGCCGAAACAAGGCAGCTACGCCCGGCACCGGCAATCCTCAGGAGAGGGAGCGCTCCTCCAGCCTGCAGCGGGCTGCGCCGGCGGGGCCGCAGCCTCAGCCGCCGAGGCGGGGCAGCGGGCGGCCGCCGCCGGGTGAGGGAGAAGAACTGGCGCTTCTTGTGCCGCTACGGCCCTCCCAGGAGCGCGGCACAGCCGGTAACAGGCACGGGACGGGGAAGCAGCCTCATAAGCGACACTTCCGCCCCACGATCGCTTCCAGCTTTCAGGCAAATGTACTGTTTTAAAAGTTGTCAAGCAATGGACATAGTTTCATGGCAATAAGTGAGATGCCTAGCTAAGAGACCGTGTGAAGTGACTGGAAGATTCTTGAGATATGAAGAGAAGTACATATTGCACAACAAGGAAGAGTTCACAAGGCTTAACCACTGCTGCTTCAAGGACTAAAGAAAACCAGGAGTTCTGTGACTCATGGGTGCTAGCTTACTCTGAGCCAGCAGTACTCCATGGGGCTGGTCCACTGTAGGAGCTCCCCAGGTGTGCTACAAGGAGCCGCACCTGAGTCAATAGGCATCAGAGGGCTTTATGTCATATTCTTGTGTACTGGCAACAGCTTGGAAGCAGAGACCCTTCACTCCTTTGTGACTAAGTCCGACATTTGAAAAGCTTGCAAGCAAAAAATGATAAAATCATACATTAGACTAATTCTGAACAATTTTCCCAAGTGAGTATGGAAGCAAAAGAAAAGTGAATGTTCTCATAGTGTTGACTTCTATTCATTAATAAGCATATTGAACACATGGATGGTTAGAGAAAGAAATCAAGGGAGACATGAGTGGTCTGATACCAGCACCTTCCTGACATCATCTGAAATCCTTCTTTCAGTCAGTAAAAGTGCAGGGAATGTCTAGCACACTGTAGTGATAGTCCACTTGCATTCTTTATTGAGATCTGTAACCATTTTAAAAAATAAAACATGAGTATCTGGCACTTGAAGGAATCTCCTCTGAAGTCTAGATATGTCTGAAGTTTTTTAATTCAACCAATTCTCCAGACATTGCTGCTAATAAATTATACACAATACACACCTACTCTTCTCCACTGTAGCTTTCAGCATCTTCTCCTGTGCCTATCTTTATTTTCCTTATTTTAAGGTATACTGTTCTTCCTTGTGGTTATGAATTCCTGGGCAATAGCAACAAATCTGAGTATAACTTAGAATATTGGACAAATTCAAGACAGACAAAACATAAGATAAAGGGAAAAAAATCAATTAGTCTTAGTTTTTCATAATGTTTAGACGCACTCTACACATTAAATTATCCATCATGGTTTGCCAGACTGAGGAGTAAGGTCTTCTGGCATGTACAATTGAGTGGCCATTGAATTTCCCTGGATAATAATAAAAAAACCCAAACACTAAACAAAAAACAACAATGAAAAAAAAACAACACCACACCAGTGCAAATTAACTTCTCTTAATTTGCTGAGTCTCTGATTCAGGCATACAACCTGTCAGCTGAATAAGTTTACGTTCATGAAAATTGAGGAGGAGTGCGTTCATGGGGCTGTTCTGCCATTTGTATGATCCTTATGCTCCTAAACTCTTCTGTGGAGTTATTTCATAGATTTATAAAATCATAGAATTATTTGGCTTGGAAGTAACCTTTACCTAGTCCCACAGTGAGAAGGGATATCAACTAGTGCAAGTTCCTCAGATCCCCATCTAACCTGACCTTGAATGGTTCCAGGGATGGAGCATCTACTATCTCTCTTGGTAATTTGCCCCAGTGTTTAACCATTCTCATTGTAAAAATATGTTCTTCCCTGCATCCAGTCTAAAATTATCCTCTTTCAGTTTCATCAGGCTCTGCTAAAAATATTGTCCTCACTATTTCCTATAGTCCCATTCCAAGTACTGAATGGCCACTATGAGATCTCCCTGGACTCTTCTCTTATTAAGCCTGAACAAGTCCAGCACTCATCCTTTCATCACAGTAAAAGTGTTCCATCCCTTGCAGAATTTTTGTAGTCCTCCTCTGGAGCCACCTCAACAGTTCCGTATCTTGCTTGTGCTGATGGCTCCAGAGATGAACACAGTACTTCAGGTGAGTTCTCACCAGAGCAGAATAGAGGGAATCACCTCTGTCCCCCTGCTGACTACACTTCTTCTGATGCGGCCCAGAATTATGCCCCACATATTGCCAAAACCTGTCCGTACATGTTTTGATCAAACCCCCTTTCTCCTTTCTGGAGTGGGTACTCAGCCCAGAGCTGAGAAAACAAAGGGCCAGGCATCAACAAGCTGGGGTAAACAACCTAACCTGCCTTGTTGGGCAAACAAGAGCGTATCACAGTATTGCCAAGGTTGGAAGAGACCTTGAGGATCATCGAGTCCAACCTGTCACCACAGACCCATGACTAGAACATGGTACCAAGTGCCATGTCCAATCTCCTCTTGAACACCTTGAGGGATGGTGACTCCACCACCTCCCCGGGGCAGCTCATTCCAATGACGAACGACTCTCTCGGTGAAGAACTTTCTGCTTACCTCGAGCCTAAACTTCCCCTGGCGCAGCTTGAGACTGTGTCCCCTTGTTCTGGTGCTGGTTGCCTGGGATAAGAGACCAACCTCTTCCTGGCTACAGCCACCCTTCAGGTCGTTGTAGAGGGCAATGAGGTCACCCCTGAGCCTCCTCTTCTCCAGGCTAAACAATCCCAGCTCCCTCAGCCTCTCCTCATAGGGTTTGTGCTCAAGGCCTCTCACCGGCCTTGTTGGACATGTTCAAGTGTCTTGATGTCCTTACTAAACTGAGGGGCCCAGAACTGGACACAGTATTCAAGGTGTGGCCTGATCAATGCGGAGTACAGAGGCACAATGACTTCCCTGCTCCTGCTGGCCACACCATTGCTAATACAGGCCAGGATGCCGTTGGCCCTCTTGGCCACATGGGCATACTGCT
Organism: Melanerpes formicivorus; assembly: GCF_026170545.1. NCBI lineage: Eukaryota > Metazoa > Chordata > Aves > Piciformes > Picidae > Melanerpes > Melanerpes formicivorus. The sequence continues at coordinate 3,374 of NW_027145287.1, read as the reverse complement.
GGCTCATGTTTAGGTGGCTGTCGATCAGCACCCCCAGGTCTCTTTCTGTTTGTCAGCTCTCCAACCACTCCCACCCCAGCCTGTAGCTCTGCATGGGGTTGCCATGGCCAAAGTGCAGCCCCCAGCACTTGGACTTATTAAATGAGATCCCATTGGACTCCACCAATCTGTCTAGTTGGTTGAGATCCCTCTGCAGAGCCCTTCAACCCTCTAACTGACTAACATCAGCCTCTAACTTGGTGTCATCTGCAAATCTGCTGATGACTGACTCAATCCCCTCATCCAGATCATCAATGAAGATGTTAAAGAGGACGGGGCCCAGCACTGATCCCAGGGGGACACCACTGGTGACTGGCCACCAGCTGGATGTGGCACCATTCACCACCACTCTCTGGGCGCGGCCCTCCAGCCAGTTCCTAACCCAGCAGATTGTTGCCATCCAAGCCACAAGCTGACAGCTTAGCCAGCAGTTTGCTGTGGGGGACAGTGTCAAAGGCCTTGCTGAAGTCCAGGTAGACCACATCCACAGGCCTCCCCACATCTACCAGACGGGTCACCTGATCATAGAAGGTGATCCGGTTGGAGAGGCAGGACCTGCCCTTCCTAAATCCATGTTGGCTGGACCCGAGCACTTGGCCATCCTTCAGGGGTGCAGTTATTGCCGCCAGGATAATCTGCTCCATCATTTTCCCTGGCACTGAGGTCAGGCTGACTGGCTTGTAGTTTCCAGGTTCCTCCATCTGGCCCTTCTTATGAATGGGGACCACATTGGCCAATTTCCAGTCATCTGGGACCTCACCAGTGAGCCAGGACTGGAGGAAAATGATGGAAAGCGGCTTGGCCAGCTCATCTGCCAGCTCTCTCAGCACCCTAGGATGGATCCCATCCGGTCCCATGGACTTGTGAGTGTTCAAGTGGCTCAGCATGTCCCAAACTAATTCCTCATGGATTTCCGGGGCATTACACTGCTCCCTGACCCTATCACCTAGCTCAGGAGGCCACTTGTCCTGAACTCCTCCTGCCTTGCTGTTAAAAATTGAGGCAAAGAAGGTATTCAGGACCTCAGCCATTTTCTCATCTTCAGTCACAGTGTTCCCTTCCAGGTCCAATAAGGAGTGGAGGTTCTTCCTGCCCTTCCTCTTATTGTTAATATATTTGTACAAATGCTTTTTATTATCTTTCACAGATGTGGCCAGCTTAAGTTCCAACTGGGCCTTTGCCTCTCTAATTTTTTTCCTACATAATCTAACAGCTTCCTTAAACATACCTCGAGAAGCCTTCCCCTCCTTCCAAAGGTGATACAGCCTCTTTTTTCCCCTTAAATCCTCCAGGAGCTTCTTGCTCATCCAGACCGGTCGCCTTCCCCACCGGCTCATCTTTCAGCACCTGGTAACTGCCAGTTCCTGTGCCTAAAGAGCTCCTGTTTGAAGTAGGCCCAACCATCCTGGACCCCTCGGTTCTTGAGGGCTGGTACCCAGGGGACTTTACAAATAAGTTTCTTAAACAGGCTGAAGTTTGCCCTCCGGAAGTCCAAGGTGAAGGTTCTGTTGGTGGTCCTCCCTATCTCCCTGCATATTGTAAACTTCACTCTCTCGTGGTCACTGCACCCTAGGCAGCCTCCCACGATCACATCTCCCACCAGCCCATCTCCCACCAGCCCTTCTCTATTGGAGAACAGCAGGTCAAGCAGAACCTGGCATCTGGTAGGCTCACTTAACAGCTGCATCAGGAAGCTGTCCTCCATGCACTCCAGGAATCTTCTGGACTGCCTCCTCTCTGCTGAATTAAGTTTCCAAAAAAAAAAAACCAACACGAAAAGCTTGTGTCGAGGGATGATTCTCAATAAATCGCAGCGAGGGAGCTGCTCTGCTACGTACCCAGAATCAGGTCGTCTACGAATAATTTAGCACCGGGTGCCCCACGACCATGTGTTCCGAAATGGGGGAGAGGCGGTGCCCCATCCGTCTGCTCCTCCGGTTCCCAGCTACAAGCGGCATTCCCCACTGGGCCCCGCCCCACACAGCCCTGCACTGCAGGAAGCTTTCAAGACCAAACAGAACACTTTAAATTTTCATCAGCTTGTGCTGTGCTTATGCTTCTTCCCAGTATGGCCACATTCTGGCTATATGCTTTGGTGTGTTTACCAAGCATTTGACTATTGGCTAAATCCAAGCTTTGAGCAAATTATAAATGTTACCCAAATTGTAAACAGCTCGCTTTTGCTCTATTGCTCTTTCATGCTTTCTTGCTCCTTGCATGTGTTCTGCTGTCATGCACATGTATTGCCTTTGTCTGCAGTCTGGAGAGAAGCATTGCCACCCAGGAAGTGCCGTCATGCCTCAGTTTACTCGGAAACCAGCAGAGAGTCCTTCACATAAGCTCACTGAAACTACAGCCAGCTTAGACTGTATATGCAGTCCCTGCACCCTGAAGGGACAGAGACCTGTGAAGTCAAGACCTGGGGAGAACTTGCCTGAATACCTTTTGGCAGTTCTAAGAACAACTGCTGCAAGCACAAAGCTGCAGACATACAAGTGCAAAACTGCAGACCTGCAAGTCAAAGCTAGCAATGGCTGTGGAGCTTAGCATCAAAGGCTTAAGCACAAAAGCAATGAGCTTTGTAGCTCAGGCAATGAGCAAGGGCGACTTGCTTACAAGTCAAGGCAATACTTTAAGTTTCTTGAGGCTGGATTTGACCAATAGGCACTCTCATAAACAACTAGCTTTATGTGGTGGGTTGAGAGAGAAGGCCTAGCTTTCTCTCCCCCACAAAGAGGAAAAAAAACACAGCTAACTCAGCCAGAGAAGCGAAGGAAATGCTATATTTTACAAGCAATGTGGAAAGGCAGGTTAGATATACAATATATACAGTATTTACAATATATATATACAGAAATATACAGCAAAGTAAAAAAACAAGAATACAGGAACGAAATTCTCTCCTCCGAACAGAGGAGGGTTCCCCCCCTGTGCCCCCCTCTCTCCACCTACCTCCCTTTTTTCCCAAAGAGGGTTAGAAAGAGAGAAAAAGGCAGTTATTAAGAGAGAAGAATTTCAGTAGGCCTATTAGTAGGATTAGTTGCTTATCGGTTATCCAAGGTCGCTCTGGCTAGGAGCCCAGAAGCAGCCAAGCTGGAAGGGAAAAGGAAAGGAACGAACTGAGAAAAAAAATCCAGCTGCACTAAATCTTAAAACTGCATTCTACCAATCTACCAATGAAATTCATTTAGAATATCAACGTTTTCATTGTCTTCACCAAAACATTCGGCCAGAGTGTCCCAGCACTGTCCCTTTCTTAAAGGTACAGCCTCAAATGGTCACACTTTAGCCTATAGAAAGTACGAAGCTAGAATTATGCCCATACTTGGCAGTGG
>NW_027145286.1:0-24783 GCF_026170545.1 Melanerpes formicivorus | reverse complement strand
TTTGACTGCCTCCCAGAAGTTAGATCAGATGGCAAATTGGATTTGGTGCTAGGTCTTTCCCTTTAGGTTTTACCCCAACAATGTTTTCATTAGTTTCGCTCACTCTCGAAATCAAGCATTTTACAGCAGGTTGGAGCAGCCTGTATCTCAGCACAGGAATAAGGTAGGGAAGAATTCTAAGGATCATTTTGACTGCCTCCAGAAGTTAGATCAGATGGCAAATTGGATTTGGTGCTAGGTCTTTCCCTTTAGGTTTTACCCCAACAATGTTTTCATTAGTTTCGCTCACTCTCGAAATCAAGCATTTTACAGCAGGTTGGAGCAGCCTGTATCTCAGCACAGGAATAAGGTAGGGAAGAATTCTAAGGATCATTTTGACTGCCTCCAGAAGTTAGATCAGATGGCAAATTGGATTTGGTGCTAGGTCTTTCCCTTTAGGTTTTACCCCCAACAATGTTTTCATTAGTTTCGCTCACCTCTCGAAATCAAGCATTTTACAGCAGGTTGGAGCAGCCTGTATCTCAGCACAGGAATAAGGTAGGGAAGAATTCTAAGGATCATTTTGACTGCCTCCAGAAGTTAGATCAGATGGCAAATTGGATTTGGTGCTAGGTCTTTCCCTTTAGGTTTTACCCCAACAATGTTTTCATTAGTTTCGCTCACTCTCGAAATCAAGCATTTTACAGCAGGTTGGAGCAGCCTGTATCTCAGCACAGGAATAAGGTAGGGAAGAATTCTAAGGATCATTTTGATTGCCTCCAGAAGTTAGATCAGATGGCAAATTGGATTTGGTGCTAGGTCTTTCCCTTTAGGTTTTACCCCAACAATGTTTTCATTAGTTTCGCTCACTCTCGAAATCAAGCATTTTACAGCAGGTTGGAGCAGCCTGTATCTCAGCACAGGAATAAGGTAGGGAAGAATTCTAAGGATCATTTTGACTGCCTCCAGAAGTTAGATCAGATGGCAAATTGGATTTGGTGCTAGGTCTTTCCCTTTAGGTTTTACCCCAACAATGTTTTCATTAGTTTCGCTCACTCTCGAAATCAAGCATTTTACAGCAGGTTGGAGCAGCCTGTATCCTCAGCACAGGAATAAGGTAGGGAAGAATTCAAATACTCATTTTGACTGCCTCCAGAAGTTAGATCAGATGGCAAATTGGATTTGGTGCTAGGTCTTTCCCTTTAGGTTTTACCCCAACAATGTTTTCATTAGTTTCGCTCACTCTCGAAATCAAGCATTTTACAGCAGGTTGGAGCAGCCTGTATCTCAGCACAGGAATAAGGTAGGGGAAGAATTCTAAGGATCATTTTGACTGCCTCCAGAAGTTAGATCAGATGGCAAATTGGATTTGGTGCTAGGTCTTTCCCTTTAGGTTTTACCCCAACAATGTTTTCATTAGTTTCGCTCACTCTGGAAATCAAGCATTTTACAGCAAGGTTGGAGCAGCCTGTATCTCAGCACAGGAATAAGGTAGGGAAGAATTCTAAGGATCATTTTGACTGCCTCCAGAAGTTAGATCAGATGGCAAATTGGATTTGGTGCTAGGTCTTTCCCTTTAGGTTTTACCCCAACAATGTTTTCATTAGTTTCGCTCACTCTCGAAATCAAGCATTTTACAGCAGGTTGGAGCAGCCTGTATCTCAGCACAGGAATAAGGTAGGGAAGAATTCTAAGGATCATTTTGACTGCCTCCAGAAGTTAGATCAGATGGCAAATTGGATTTGGTGCTAGGTCTTTCCCTTTAGGTTTTACCCCAACAATGTTTTCATTAGTTTCGCTCACTCTCGAAATCAAGCATTTTACAGCAGGTTGGAGCAGCCTGTATCTCAGCACAGGAATAAGGTAGGGAAGAATTCTAAGGATCATTTTGACTGCCTCCAGAAGTTAGATCAGATGGCAAATTGGATTTGGTGCTAGGTCTTTCCCTTTAGGTTTTACCCCAACAATGTTTTCATTAGTTTCGCTCACTCTCGAAATCAAGCATTTTACAGCAGGTTGGAGCAGCCTGTATCTCAGCACAGGAATAAGGTAGGGAAGAATTCTAAGGATCATTTTGACTGCCTCCAGAAGTTAGATCAGATGGCAAATTGGATTTGGTGCTAGGTCTTTCCCTTTAGGTTTTACCCCAACAATGTTTTCATTAGTTTCGCTCACTCTGGAAATCAAGCATTTTACAGCAGGTTGGAGCAGCCTGTATCTCAGCACAGGAATAAGGTAGGGAAGAATTCTAAGGATCATTTTGACTGCCTCCAGAAGTTAGATCAGATGGCAAATTGGATTTGGTGCTAGGTCTTTCCCTTTAGGTTTTACCCCAACAATGTTTTCATTAGTTTCGCTCACTCTCGAAATCAAGCATTTTACAGCAGGTTGGAGCAGCCTGTATCTCAGCACAGGAATAAGGTAGGGAAGAATTCTAAGGATCATTTTGATTGCCTCCAGAAGTTAGATCAGATGGCAAATTGGATTTGGTGCTAGGTCTTTCCCTTTAGGTTTTACCCCAACAATGTTTTCATTAGTTTCGCTCACTCTCGAAATCAAGCATTTTACAGCAGGTTGGAGCAGCCCTGTATCTCAGCACAGGAATAAGGTAGGGAAGAATTCTAAGGATCATTTTGACTGCCTCCAGAAGTTAGATCAGATGGCAAATTGGATTTGGTGCTAGGTCTTTCCCTTTAGGTTTTACCCCAACAATGTTTTCATTAGTTTCGCTCACTCTCGAAATCAAGCATTTTACAGCAGGTTGGAGCAGCCTGTATCTCAGCACAGGAATAAGGTAGGGAAGAATTCAAATACTCATTTTGACTGCCTCCAGAAGTTAGATCAGATGGCAAATTGGATTTGGTGCTAGGTCTTTCCCTTTAGGTTTTACCCCCAACAATGTTTTCATTAGTTTCGCTCACTCTCGAAATCAAGCATTTTACAGCAGGTTGGAGCAGCCTGTATCTCAGCACAGGAATAAGGTAGGGAAGAATTCTAAGGATCATTTTGACTGCCTCCAGAAGTTAGATCAGATGGCAAATTGGATTTGGTGCTAGGTCTTTCCCTTTAGGTTTTACCCCAACAATGTTTTCATTAGTTTCGCTCACTCTCGAAATCAAGCATTTTACAGCAGGTTGGAGCAGCCTGTATCTCAGCACAGGAATAAGGTAGGGAAGAATTCTAAGGATCATTTTGACTGCCTCCAGAAGTTAGATCAGATGGCAAATTGGATTTGGTGCTAGGTCTTTCCCTTTAGGTTTTACCCCAACAATGTTTTCATTAGTTTCGCTCACTCTCGAAATCAAGCATTTTACAGCAGGTTGGAGCAGCCTGTATCTCAGCACAGGAATAAGGTAGGGAAGAATTCTAAGGATCATTTTGACTGCCTCCAGAAGTTAGATCAGATGGCCAATTGGATTTGGTGCTAGGTCTTTCCCTTTAGGTTTTACCCCAACAATGTTTTCATTAGTTTCGCTCACTCTCGAAATCAAGCATTTTACAGCAGGTTGGAGCAGCCTGTATCTCAGCACAGGAATAAGGTAGGGAAGAATTCTAAGGATCATTTTGACTGCCTCCAGAAGTTAGATCAGATGGCAAATTGGATTTGGTGCTAGGTCTTTCCCTTTAGCTTTTACCCCAACAATGTTTTCATTAGTTTCGCTCACTCTCGAAATCAAGCATTTTACAGCAGGTTGGAGCAGCCTGTATCTCAGCACAGGAATAAGGTAGGGAAGAATTCTAAGGATCATTTTGACTGCCTCCAGAAGTTAGATCAGATGGCAAATTGGATTTGGTGCTAGGTCTTTCCCTTTAGGTTTTACCCCAACAATGTTTTCATTAGTTTCGCTCACTCTCGAAATCAAGCATTTTACAGCAGGTTGGAGCAGCCTGTATCTCAGCACAGGAATAAGGTAGGGAAGAATTCTAAGGATCATTTTGACTGCCTCCAGAAGTTAGATCAGATGGCCAATTGGATTTGGTGCTAGGTCTTTCCCTTTAGGTTTTACCCCAACAATGTTTTCATTAGTTTCGCTCACTCTCGAAATCAAGCATTTTACAGCAGGTTGGAGCAGCCTGTATCTCAGCACAGGAATAAGGTAGGGAAGAATTCTAAGGATCATTTTGACTGCCTCCAGAAGTTAGATCAGATGGCAAATTGGATTTGGTGCTAGGTCTTTCCCTTTAGGTTTTACCCCAACAATGTTTTCATTAGTTTCGCTCACTCTCGAAATCAAGCATTTTACAGCAGGTTGGAGCAGCCTGTATCTCAGCACAGGAATAAGGTAGGGAAGAATTCTAAGGATCATTTTGACTGCCTCCAGAAGTTAGATCAGATGGCAAATTGGATTTGGTGCTAGGTCTTTCCCTTTAGGTTTTACCCCAACAATGTTTTCATTAGTTTCGCTCACTCTCGAAATCAAGCATTTTACAGCAGGTTGGAGCAGCCTGTATCTCAGCACAGGAATAAGGTAGGGAAGAATTCTAAGGATCATTTTGACTGCCTCCAGAAGTTAGATCAGATGGCAAATTGGATTTGGTGCTAGGTCTTTCCCTTTAGGTTTTACCCCAACAATGTTTTCATTAGTTTCGCTCACTCTCGAAATCAAGCATTTTACAGCAGGTTGGAGCAGCCTGTATCTCAGCACAGGAATAAGGTAGGGAAGAATTCTAAGGATCATTTTGACTGCCTCCAGAAGTTAGATCAGATGGCAAATTGGATTTGGTGCTAGGTCTTTCCCTTTAGGTTTTACCCCAACAATGTTTTCATTAGTTTCGCTCACTCTCGAAATCAAGCATTTTACAGCAGGTTGGAGCAGCCTGTATCTCAGCACAGGAATAAGGTAGGGAAGAATTCTAAGGATCATTTTGACTGCCTCCAGAAGTTAGATCAGATGGCAAATTGGATTTGGTGCTAGGTCTTTCCCTTTAGGTTTTACCCCAACAATGTTTTCATTAGTTTCGCTCACTCTCGAAATCAAGCATTTTACAGCAGGTTGGAGCAGCCTGTATCTCAGCACAGGAATAAGGTAGGGAAGAATTCTAAGGATCATTTTGACTGCCCTCCAGAAGTTAGATCAGATGGCAAATTGGATTTGGTGCTAGGTCTTTCCCTTTAGGTTTTACCCCAACAATGTTTTCATTAGTTTCGCTCACTCTGGAAATCAAGCATTTTACAGCAGGTTGGAGCAGCCTGTATCTCAGCACAGGAATAAGGTAGGGAAGAATTCTAAGGATCATTTTGACTGCCTCCAGAAGTTAGATCAGATGGCAAATTGGATTTGGTGCTAGGTCCTTTCCCTTTAGGTTTTACCCCAACAATGTTTTCATTAGTTTCGCTCACTCTCGAAATCAAGCATTTTACAGCAGGTTGGAGCAGCCTGTATCTCAGCACAGGAATAAGGTAGGGAAGAATTCTAAGGATCATTTTGACTGCCTCCAGAAGTTAGATCAGATGGCAAATTGGATTTGGTGCTAGGTCTTTCCCTTTAGGTTTTACCCCAACAATGTTTTCATTAGTTTCGCTCACTCTCGAAATCAAGCATTTTACAGCAGGTTGGAGCAGCCTGTATCTCAGCACAGGAATAAGGTAGGGAAGAATTCTAAGGATCATTTTGACTGCCTCCAGAAGTTAGATCAGATGGCAAATTGGATTTGGTGCTAGGTCTTTCCCTTTAGGTTTTACCCCAACAATGTTTTCATTAGTTTCGCTCACTCTCGAAATCAAGCATTTTACAGCAGGTTGGAGCAGCCTGTATCTCAGCACAGGAATAAGGTAGGGAAGAATTCTAAGGATCATTTTGACTGCCTCCAGAAGTTAGATCAGATGGCCAATTGGATTTGGTGCTAGGTCTTTCCCTTTAGGTTTTACCCCAACAATGTTTTCATTAGTTTCGCTCACTCTCGAAATCAAGCATTTTACAGCAGGTTGGAGCAGCCTGTATCTCAGCACAGGAATAAGGTAGGGAAGAATTCTAAGGATCATTTTGACTGCCTCCAGAAGTTAGATCAGATGGCAAATTGGATTTGGTGCTAGGTCTTTCCCTTTAGGTTTTACCCCAACAATGTTTTCATTAGTTTCGCTCACTCTCGAAATCAAGCATTTTACAGCAGGTTGGAGCAGCCTGTATCTCAGCACAGGAATAAGGTAGGGAAGAATTCTAAGGATCATTTTGACTGCCTCCAGAAGTTAGATCAGATGGCAAATTGGATTTGGTGCTAGGTCTTTCCCTTTAGGTTTTACCCCCAACAATGTTTTCATTAGTTTCGCTCACTCTCGAAATCAAGCATTTTACAGCAGGTTGGAGCAGCCTGTATCTCAGCACAGGAATAAGGTAGGGAAGAATTCTAAGGATCATTTTGACTGCCTCCAGAAGTTAGATCAGATGGCAAATTGGATTTGGTGCTAGGTCTTTCCCTTTAGGTTTTACCCCAACAATGTTTTCATTAGTTTCGCTCACTCTCGAAATCAAGCATTTTACAGCAGGTTGGAGCAGCCTGTATCTCAGCACAGGAATAAGGTAGGGAAGAATTCTAAGGATCATTTTGACTGCCTCCAGAAGTTAGATCAGATGGCAAATTGGATTTGGTGCTAGGTCTTTCCCTTTAGGTTTTACCCCAACAATGTTTTCATTAGTTTCGCTCACTCTCGAAATCAAGCATTTTACAGCAGGTTGGAGCAGCCTGTATCTCAGCACAGGAATAAGGTAGGGAAGAATTCTAAGGATCATTTTGACTGCCTCCAGAAGTTAGATCAGATGGCAAATTGGATTTGGTGCTAGGTCTTTCCCTTTAGGTTTTACCCCAACAATGTTTTCATTAGTTTCGCTCACTCTCGAAATCAAGCATTTTACAGCAGGTTGGAGCAGCCTGTATCTCAGCACAGGAATAAGGTAGGGAAGAATTCTAAGGATCATTTTGACTGCCTCCAGAAGTTAGATCAGATGGCAAATTGGATTTGGTGCTAGGTCTTTCCCTTTAGGTTTTACCCCAACAATGTTTTCATTAGTTTCGCTCACTCTCGAAATCAAGCATTTTACAGCAGGTTGGAGCAGCCTGTATCTCAGCACAGGAATAAGGTAGGGAAGAATTCTAAGGATCATTTTGACTGCCTCCAGAAGTTAGATCAGATGGCAAATTGGATTTGGTGCTAGGTCTTTCCCTTTAGGTTTTACCCCAACAATGTTTTCATTAGTTTCGCTCACTCTCGAAATCAAGCATTTTACAGCAGGTTGGAGCAGCCTGTATCTCAGCACAGGAATAAGGTAGGGAAGAATTCTAAGGATCATTTTGACTGCCTCCAGAAGTTAGATCAGATGGCAAATTGGATTTGGTGCTAGGTCTTTCCCTTTAGGTTTTACCCCAACAATGTTTTCATTAGTTTCGCTCACTCTCGAAATCAAGCATTTTACAGCAGGTTGGAGCAGCCTGTATCTCAGCACAGGAATAAGGTAGGGAAGAATTCTAAGGATCATTTTGACTGCCTCCAGAAGTTAGATCAGATGGCAAATTGGATTTGGTGCTAGGTCTTTCCCTTTAGGTTTTACCCCAACAATGTTTTCATTAGTTTCGCTCACTCTCGAAATCAAGCATTTTACAGCAGGTTGGAGCAGCCTGTATCTCAGCACAGGAATAAGGTAGGGAAGAATTCTAAGGATCATTTTGACTGCCTCCAGAAGTTAGATCAGATGGCAAATTGGATTTGGTGCTAGGTCTTTCCCTTTAGGTTTTACCCCAACAATGTTTTCATTAGTTTCGCTCACTCTCGAAATCAAACATTTTACAGCAGGTTGGAGCAGCCTGTATCTCAGCACAGGAATAAGGTAGGGAAGAATTCTAAGGCTCATTTTGACTGCCTCCAGAAGTTAGATCAGATGGCAAATTGGATTTGGTGCTAGGTCTTTCCCTTTAGGTTTTACCCCAACAATGTTTTCATTAGTTTCGCTCACTCTCGAAATCAAGCATTTTACAGCAGGTTGGAGCAGCCTGTATCTCAGCACAGGAATAAGGTAGGGAAGAATTCTAAGGATCATTTTGACTGCCTCCAGAAGTTAGATCAGATGGCAAATTGGATTTGGTGCTAGGTCTTTCCCTTTAGGTTTTACCCCAACAATGTTTTCATTAGTTTCGCTCACTCTCGAAATCAAGCATTTTACAGCAGGTTGGAGCAGCCTGTATCTCAGCACAGGAATAAGGTAGGGAAGAATTCTAAGGATCATTTTGACTGCCTCCAGAAGTTAGATCAGATGGCAAATTGGATTTGGTGCTAGGTCTTTCCCTTTAGGTTTTACCCCAACAATGTTTTCATTAGTTTCGCTCACTCTCGAAATCAAGCATTTTACAGCAGGTTGGAGCAGCCTGTATCTCAGCACAGGAATAAGGTAGGGAAGAATTCTAAGGATCATTTTGACTGCCTCCAGAAGTTAGATCAGATGGCAAATTGGATTTGGTGCTAGGTCTTTCCCTTTAGGTTTTACCCCAACAATGTTTTCATTAGTTTCGCTCACTCTCGAAATCAAGCATTTTACAGCAGGTTGGAGCAGCCTGTATCTCAGCACAGGAATAAGGTAGGGAAGAATTCAAATACTCATTTTGACTGCCTCCAGAAGTTAGATCAGATGGCAAATTGGATTTGGTGCTAGGTCTTTCCCTTTAGGTTTTACCCCAACAATGTTTTCATTAGTTTCGCTCACTCTCGAAATCAAGCATTTTACAGCAGGTTGGAGCAGCCTGTATCTCAGCACAGGAATAAGGTAGGGAAGAATTCTAAGGATCATTTTGACTGCCTCCAGAAGTTAGATCAGATGGCCAATTGGATTTGGTGCTAGGTCTTTCCCTTTAGGTTTTACCCCAACAATGTTTTCATTAGTTTCGCTCACTCTCGAAATCAAGCATTTTACAGCAGGTTGGAGCAGCCTGTATCTCAGCACAGGAATAAGGTAGGGAAGAATTCTAAGGATCATTTTGACTGCCTCCAGAAGTTAGATCAGATGGCAAATTGGATTTGGTGCTAGGTCTTTCCCTTTAGGTTTTACCCCAACAATGTTTTCATTAGTTTCGCTCACTCTCGAAATCAAGCATTTTACAGCAGGTTGGAGCAGCCTGTATCTCAGCACAGGAATAAGGTAGGGAAGAATTCTAAGGATCATTTTGACTGCCTCCAGAAGTTAGATCAGATGGCAAATTGGATTTGGTGCTAGGTCTTTCCCTTTAGGTTTTACCCCAACAATGTTTTCATTAGTTTCGCTCACTCTCGAAATCAAGCATTTTACAGCAGGTTGGAGCAGCCTGTATCTCAGCACAGGAATAAGGTAGGGAAGAATTCTAAGGATCATTTTGACTGCCTCCAGAAGTTAGATCAGATGGCAAATTGGATTTGGTGCTAGGTCTTTCCCTTTAGGTTTTACCCCAACAATGTTTTCATTAGTTTCGCTCACTCTCGAAATCAAGCATTTTACAGCAGGTTGGAGCAGCCTGTATCTCAGCACAGGAATAAGGTAGGGAAGAATTCTAAGGATCATTTTGACTGCCTCCAGAAGTTAGATCAGATGGCCAATTGGATTTGGTGCTAGGTCTTTCCCTTTAGGTTTTACCCCAACAATGTTTTCATTAGTTTCGCTCACTCTCGAAATCAAGCATTTTACAGCAGGTTGGAGCAGCCTGTATCTCAGCACAGGAATAAGGTAGGGAAGAATTCTAAGGATCATTTTGACTGCCTCCAGAAGTTAGATCAGATGGCAAATTGGATTTGGTGCTAGGTCTTTCCCTTTAGGTTTTACCCCAACAATGTTTTCATTAGTTTCGCTCACTCTCGAAATCAAGCATTTTACAGCAGGTTGGAGCAGCCTGTATCTCAGCACAGGAATAAGGTAGGGAAGAATTCTAAGGATCATTTTGACTGCCTCCAGAAGTTAGGTCAGATGGCAAATTGGATTTGGTGCTAGGTCTTTCCCTTTAGGTTTTACCCCAACAATGTTTTCATTAGTTTCGCTCACTCTCGAAATCAAGCATTTTACAGCAGGTTGGAGCAGCCTGTATCTCAGCACAGGAATAAGGTAGGGAAGAATTCTAAGGATCATTTTGACTGCCTCCAGAAGTTAGATCAGATGGCAAATTGGATTTGGTGCTAGGTCTTTCCCTTTAGGTTTTACCCCAACAATGTTTTCATTAGTTTCGCTCACTCTCGAAATCAAGCATTTTACAGCAGGTTGGAGCAGCCTGTATCTCAGCACAGGAATAAGGTAGGGAAGAATTCTAAGGATCATTTTGACTGCCTCCAGAAGTTAGATCAGATGGCAAATTGGATTTGGTGCTAGGTCTTTCCCTTTAGGTTTTACCCCAACAATGTTTTCATTAGTTTCGCTCACTCTCGAAATCAAGCATTTTACAGCAGGTTGGAGCAGCCTGTATCTCAGCACAGGAATAAGGTAGGGAAGAATTCTAAGGATCATTTTGACTGCCTCCAGAAGTTAGATCAGATGGCCAATTGGATTTGGTGCTAGGTCTTTCCCTTTAGGTTTTACCCCAACAATGTTTTCATTAGTTTCGCTCACTCTCGAAATCAAGCATTTTACAGCAGGTTGGAGCAGCCTGTATCTCAGCACAGGAATAAGGTAGGGAAGAATTCTAAGGATCATTTTGACTGCCTCCAGAAGTTAGATCAGATGGCAAATTGGATTTGGTGCTAGGTCTTTCCCTTTAGGTTTTACCCCAACAATGTTTTCATTAGTTTCGCTCACTCTCGAAATCAAGCATTTTACAGCAGGTTGGAGCAGCCTGTATCTCAGCACAGGAATAAGGTAGGGAAGAATTCTAAGGATCATTTTGACTGCCTCCAGAAGTTAGATCAGATGGCAAATTGGATTTGGTGCTAGGTCTTTCCCTTTAGGTTTTACCCCAACAATGTTTTCATTAGTTTCGCTCACTCTCGAAATCAAGCATTTTACAGCAGGTTGGAGCAGCCTGTATCTCAGCACAGGAATAAGGTAGGGAAGAATTCTAAGGATCATTTTGACTGCCTCCAGAAGTTAGATCAGATGGCAAATTGGATTTGGTGCTAGGTCTTTCCCTTTAGGTTTTACCCCAACAATGTTTTCATTAGTTTCGCTCACTCTCGAAATCAAGCATTTTACAGCAGGTTGGAGCAGCCTGTATCTCAGCACAGGAATAAGGTAGGGAAGAATTCTAAGGATCATTTTGACTGCCTCCAGAAGTTAGATCAGATGGCAAATTGGATTTGGTGCTAGGTCTTTCCCTTTAGGTTTTACCCCAACAATGTTTTCATTAGTTTCGCTCACTCTCGAAATCAAGCATTTTACAGCAGGTTGGAGCAGCCTGTATCTCAGCACAGGAATAAGGTAGGGAAGAATTCTAAGGATCATTTTGACTGCCTCCAGAAGTTAGATCAGATGGCAAATTGGATTTGGTGCTAGGTCTTTCCCTTTAGGTTTTACCCCAACAATGTTTTCATTAGTTTCGCTCACTCTCGAAATCAAGCATTTTACAGCAGGTTGGAGCAGCCTGTATCTCAGCACAGGAATAAGGTAGGGAAGAATTCTAAGGATCATTTTGACTGCCTCCAGAAGTTAGATCAGATGGCAAATTGGATTTGGTGCTAGGTCTTTCCCTTTAGGTTTTACCCCAACAATGCTTTCATTAGTTTCGCTCACTCTCGAAATCAAGCATTTTACAGCAGGTTGGAGCAGCCTGTATCTCAGCACAGGAATAAGGTAGGGAAGAATTCTAAGGATCATTTTGACTGCCTCCAGAAGTTAGATCAGATGGCAAATTGGATTTGGTGCTAGGTCTTTCCCTTTAGGTTTTACCCCAACAATGTTTTCATTAGTTTCGCTCACTCTCGAAATCAAGCATTTTACAGCAGGTTGGAGCAGCCTGTATCTCAGCACAGGAATAAGGTAGGGAAGAATTCTAAGGATCATTTTGACTGCCTCCAGAAGTTAGATCAGATGGCAAATTGGATTTGGTGCTAGGTCTTTCCCTTTAGGTTTTACCCCAACAATGTTTTCATTAGTTTTGCTCACTCTCGAAATCAAGCATTTTACAGCAGGTTGGAGCAGCCTGTATCTCAGCACAGGAATAAGGTAGGGAAGAATTCTAAGGATCATTTTGACTGCCTCCAGAAGTTAGATCAGATGGCAAATTGGATTTGGTGCTAGGTCTTTCCCTTTAGGTTTTACCCCAACAATGTTTTCATTAGTTTCGCTCACTCTCGAAATCAAGCATTTTACAGCAGGTTGGAGCAGCCTGTATCTCAGCACAGGAATAAGGTAGGGAAGAATTCTAAGGATCATTTTGACTGCCTCCAGAAGTTAGATCAGATGGCAAATTGGATTTGGTGCTAGGTCTTTCCCTTTAGGTTTTACCCCAACAATGTTTTCATTAGTTTCGCTCACTCTCGAAATCAAGCATTTTACAGCAGGTTGGAGCAGCCTGTATCTCAGCACAGGAATAAGGTAGGGAAGAATTCTAAGGATCATTTTGACTGCCTCCAGAAGTTAGATCAGATGGCAAATTGGATTTGGTGCTAGGTCTTTCCCTTTAGGTTTTACCCCAACAATGTTTTCATTAGTTTCGCTCACTCTCGAAATCAAGCATTTTACAGCAGGTTGGAGCAGCCTGTATCTCAGCACAGGAATAAGGTAGGGAAGAATTCTAAGGATCATTTTGACTGCCTCCAGAAGTTAGATCAGATGGCAAATTGGATTTGGTGCTAGGTCTTTCCCTTTAGGTTTTACCCCAACAATGTTTTCATTAGTTTCGCTCACTCTCGAAATCAAGCATTTTACAGCAGGTTGGAGCAGCCTGTATCTCAGCACAGGAATAAGGTAGGGAAGAATTCTAAGGATCATTTTGACTGCCTCCAGAAGTTAGATCAGATGGCAAATTGGATTTGGTGCTAGGTCTTTCCCTTTAGGTTTTACCCCAACAATGTTTTCATTAGTTTCGCTCACTCTCGAAATCAAGCATTTTACAGCAGGTTGGAGCAGCCTGTATCTCAGCACAGGAATAAGGTAGGGAAGAATTCTAAGGATCATTTTGACTGCCTCCAGAAGTTAGATCAGATGGCAAATTGGATTTGGTGCTAGGTCTTTCCCTTTAGGTTTTACCCCAACAATGCTTTCATTAGTTTCGCTCACTCTCGAAATCAAGCATTTTACAGCAGGTTGGAGCAGCCTGTATCTCAGCACAGGAATAAGGTAGGGAAGAATTCTAAGGATCATTTTGACTGCCTCCAGAAGTTAGATCAGATGGCAAATTGGATTTGGTGCTAGGTCTTTCCCTTTAGGTTTTACCCCAACAATGTTTTCATTAGTTTCGCTCACTCTCGAAATCAAGCATTTTACAGCAGGTTGGAGCAGCCTGTATCTCAGCACAGGAATAAGGTAGGGAAGAATTCTAAGGATCATTTTGACTGCCTCCAGAAGTTAGATCAGATGGCAAATTGGATTTGGTGCTAGGTCTTTCCCTTTAGGTTTTACCCCAACAATGTTTTCATTAGTTTCGCTCACTCTCGAAATCAAGCATTTTACAGCAGGTTGGAGCAGCCTGTATCTCAGCACAGGAATAAGGTAGGGAAGAATTCTAAGGATCATTTTGACTGCCTCCAGAAGTTAGATCAGATGGCAAATTGGATTTGGTGCTAGGTCTTTCCCTTTAGGTTTTACCCCAACAATGTTTTCATTAGTTTCGCTCACTCTCGAAATCAAGCATTTTACAGCAGGTTGGAGCAGCCTGTATCTCAGCACAGGAATAAGGTAGGGAAGAATTCTAAGGATCATTTTGACTGCCTCCAGAAGTTAGATCAGATGGCAAATTGGATTTGGTGCTAGGTCTTTCCCTTTAGGTTTTACCCCAACAATGTTTTCATTAGTTTCGCTCACTCTCGACATCAAGCATTTTACAGCAGGTTGGAGCAGCCTGTATCTCAGCACAGGAATAAGGTAGGGAAGAATTCTAAGGATCATTTTGACTGCCTCCAGAAGTTAGATCAGATGGCAAATTGGATTTGGTGCTAGGTCTTTCCCTTTAGGTTTTACCCCAACAATGCTTTCATTAGTTTCGCTCACTCTCAAAATCAAGCATTTTACAGCAGGTTGGAGCAGCCTGTATCTCAGCACAGGAATAAGGTAGGGAAGAATTCTAAGGATCATTTTGACTGCCTCCAGAAGTTAGATCAGATGGCAAATTGGATTTGGTGCTAGGTCTTTCCCTTTAGGTTTTACCCCAACAATGTTTTCATTAGTTTCGCTCACTCTCGAAATCAAGCATTTTACAGCAGGTTGGAGCAGCCTGTATCTCAGCACAGGAATAAGGTAGGGAAGAATTCTAAGGATCATTTTGACTGCCTCCAGAAGTTAGATCAGATGGCAAATTGGATTTGGTGCTAGGTCTTTCCCTTTAGGTTTTACCCCAACAATGTTTTCATTAGTTTCGCTCACTCTCGAAATCAAGCATTTTACAGCAGGTTGGAGCAGCCTGTATCTCAGCACAGGAATAAGGTAGGGAAGAATTCTAAGGATCATTTTGACTGCCTCCAGAAGTTAGATCAGATGGCAAATTGGATTTGGTGCTAGGTCTTTCCCTTTAGGTTTTACCCCAACAATGTTTTCATTAGTTTCGCTCACTCTCGAAATCAAGCATTTTACAGCAGGTTGGAGCAGCCTGTATCTCAGCACAGGAATAAGGTAGGGAAGAATTCTAAGGATCATTTTGACTGCCTCCAGAAGTTAGATCAGATGGCAAATTGGATTTGGTGCTAGGTCTTTCCCTTTAGGTTTTACCCCAACAATGTTTTCATTAGTTTCGCTCACTCTCGAAATCAAGCATTTTACAGCAGGTTGGAGCAGCCTGTATCTCAGCACAGGAATAAGGTAGGGAAGAATTCTAAGGATCATTTTGACTGCCTCCAGAAGTTAGATCAGATGGCAAATTGGATTTGGTGCTAGGTCTTTCCCTTTAGGTTTTACCCCAACAATGTTTTCATTAGTTTCGCTCACTCTCGAAATCAAGCATTTTACAGCAGGTTGGAGCAGCCTGTATCTCAGCACAGGAATAAGGTAGGGAAGAATTCTAAGGATCATTTTGACTGCCTCCAGAAGTTAGATCAGATGGCAAATTGGATTTGGTGCTAGGTCTTTCCCTTTAGGTTTTACCCCAACAATGTTTTCATTAGTTTCGCTCACTCTCGACATCAAGCATTTTACAGCAGGTTGGAGCAGCCTGTATCTCAGCACAGGAATAAGGTAGGGAAGAATTCTAAGGATCATTTTGACTGCCTCCAGAAGTTAGATCAGATGGCAAATTGGATTTGGTGCTAGGTCTTTCCCTTTAGGTTTTACCCCAACAATGTTTTCATTAGTTTCGCTCACTCTCAAAATCAAGCATTTTACAGCAGGTTGGAGCAGCCTGTATCTCAGCACAGGAATAAGGTAGGGAAGAATTCTAAGGATCATTTTGACTGCCTCCAGAAGTTAGATCAGATGGCAAATTGGATTTGGTGCTAGGTCTTTCCCTTTAGGTTTTACCCCAACAATGTTTTCATTAGTTTCGCTCACTCTCGAAATCAAGCATTTTACAGCAGGTTGGAGCAGCCTGTATCTCAGCACAGGAATAAGGTAGGGAAGAATTCTAAGGATCATTTTGACTGCCTCCAGAAGTTAGATCAGATGGCAAATTGGATTTGGTGCTAGGTCTTTCCCTTTAGGTTTTACCCCAACAATGTTTTCATTAGTTTCGCTCACTCTGGAAATCAAGCATTTTACAGCAGGTTGGAGCAGCCTGTATCTCAGCACAGGAATAAGGTAGGGAAGAATTCTAAGGATCATTTTGACTGCCTCCAGAAGTTAGATCAGATGGCAAATTGGATTTGGTGCTAGGTCTTTCCCTTTAGGTTTTACCCCAACAATGTTTTCATTAGTTTCGCTCACTCTCGAAATCAAGCATTTTACAGCAGGTTGGAGCAGCCTGTATCTCAGCACAGGAATAAGGTAGGGAAGAATTCTAAGGATCATTTTGACTGCCTCCAGAAGTTAGATCAGATGGCAAATTGGATTTGGTGTTAGGTCTTTCCCTTTAGGTTTTACCCCAACAATGTTTTCATTAGTTTCGCTCACTCTCGAAATCAAGCATTTTACAGCAGGTTGGAGCAGCCTGTATCTCAGCACAGGAATAAGGTAGGGAAGAATTCTAAGGATCATTTTGACTGCCTCCAGAAGTTAGATCAGATGGCAAATTTGATTTGGTGCTAGGTCTTTCCCTTTAGGTTTTACCCCAACAATATTTTCATTAGTTTCGCTCACTCTCGAAATCAAGCATTTTACAGCAGGTTGGAGCAGCCTGTATCTCAGCACAGGAATAAGGTAGGGAAGAATTCTAAGGATCATTTTGACTGCCTCCAGAAGTTAGATCAGATGGCAAATTGGATTTGGTGCTAGGTCTTTCCCTTTAGGTTTTACCCCAACAATGTTTTCATTAGTTTCGCTCACTCTCGAAATCAAGCATTTTACAGCAGGTTGGAGCAGCCTGTATCTCAGCACAGGAATAAGGTAGGGAAGAATTCTAAGGATCATTTTGACTGCCTCCAGAAGTTAGATCAGATGGCAAATTGGATTTGGTGCTAGGTCTTTCCCTTTAGGTTTTACCCCAACAATGTTTTCATTAGTTTCGCTCACTCTCGAAATCAAGCATTTTACAGCAGGTTGGAGCAGCCTGTATCTCAGCACAGGAATAAGGTAGGGAAGAATTCTAAGGATCATTTTGACTGCCTCCAGAAGTTAGATCAGATGGCAAATTGGATTTGGTGCTAGGTCTTTCCCTTTAGGTTTTACCCCAACAATGTTTTCATTAGTTTCGCTCACTCTCGAAATCAAGCATTTTACAGCAGGTTGGAGCAGCCTGTATCTCAGCACAGGAATAAGGTAGGGAAGAATTCTAAGGATCATTTTGACTGCCTCCAGAAGTTAGATCAGATGGCAAATTGGATTTGGTGCTAGGTCTTTCCCTTTAGGTTTTACCCCAACAATGTTTTCATTAGTTTCGCTCACTCTCGAAATCAAGCATTTTACAGCAGGTTGGAGCAGCCTGTATCTCAGCACAGGAATAAGGTAGGGAAGAATTCTAAGGATCATTTTGACTGCCTCCAGAAGTTAGATCAGATGGCAAATTGGATTTGGTGCTAGGTCTTTCCCTTTAGGTTTTACCCCAACAATGTTTTCATTAGTTTCGCTCACTCTCGAAATCAAGCATTTTACAGCAGGTTGGAGCAGCCTGTATCTCAGCACAGGAATAAGGTAGGGAAGAATTCTAAGGATCATTTTGACTGCCTCCAGAAGTTAGATCAGATGGCAAATTGGATTTGGTGCTAGGTCTTTCCCTTTAGGTTTTACCCCAACAATGTTTTCATTAGTTTCGCTCACTCTCGAAATCAAGCATTTTACAGCAGGTTGGAGCAGCCTGTATCTCAGCACAGGAATAAGGTAGGGAAGAATTCTAAGGATCATTTTGACTGCCTCCAGAAGTTAGATCAGATGGCAAATTGGATTTGGTGCTAGGTCTTTCCCTTTAGGTTTTACCCCAACAATGTTTTCATTAGTTTCGCTCACTCTCGAAATCAAGCATTTTACAGCAGGTTGGAGCAGCCTGTATCTCAGCACAGGAATAAGGTAGGGAAGAATTCTAAGGATCATTTTGACTGCCTCCAGAAGTTAGATCAGATGGCAAATTGGATTTGGTGCTAGGTCTTTCCCTTTAGGTTTTACCCCAACAATGTTTTCATTAGTTTCGCTCACTCTCGAAATCAAGCATTTTACAGCAGGTTGGAGCAGCCTGTATCTCAGCACAGGAATAAGGTAGGGAAGAATTCTAAGGATCATTTTGACTGCCTCCAGAAGTTAGATCAGATGGCAAATTGGATTTGGTGCTAGGTCTTTCCCTTTAGGTTTTACCCCAACAATGTTTTCATTAGTTTCGCTCACTCTCGAAATCAAGCATTTTACAGCAGGTTGGAGCAGCCTGTATCTCAGCACAGGAATAAGGTAGGGAAGAATTCTAAGGATCATTTTGACTGCCTCCAGAAGTTAGATCAGATGGCAAATTGGATTTGGTGCTAGGTCTTTCCCTTTAGGTTTTACCCCAACAATGTTTTCATTAGTTTCGCTCACTCTCGAAATCAAGCATTTTACAGCAGGTTGGAGCAGCCTGTATCTCAGCACAGGAATAAGGTAGGGAAGAATTCTAAGGATCATTTTGACTGCCTCCAGAAGTTAGATCAGATGGCAAATTGGATTTGGTGCTAGGTCTTTCCCTTTAGGTTTTACCCCAACAATGTTTTCATTAGTTTCGCTCACTCTCGAAATCAAGCATTTTACAGCAGGTTGGAGCAGCCTGTATCTCAGCACAGGAATAAGGTAGGGAAGAATTCTAAGGATCATTTTGACTGCCTCCAGAAGTTAGATCAGATGGCAAATTGGATTTGGTGCTAGGTCTTTCCCTTTAGGTTTTACCCCAACAATGTTTTCATTAGTTTCGCTCACTCTGGAAATCAAGCATTTTACAGCAGGTTGGAGCAGCCTGTATCTCAGCACAGGAATAAGGTAGGGAAGAATTCTAAGGATCATTTTGACTGCCTCCAGAAGTTAGATCAGATGGCAAATTGGATTTGGTGCTAGGTCTTTCCCTTTAGGTTTTACCCCAACAATGTTTTCATTAGTTTCGCTCACTCTCGAAATCAAGCATTTTACAGCAGGTTGGAGCAGCCTGTATCTCAGCACAGGAATAAGGTAGGGAAGAATTCTAAGGATCATTTTGACTGCCTCCAGAAGTTACATCAGATGGCAAATTGGATTTGGTGCTAGGTCTTTCCCTTTAGGTTTTACCCCAACAATGTTTTCATTAGTTTCGCTCACTCTCGAAATCAAGCATTTTACAGCAGGTTGGAGCAGCCTGTATCTCAGCACAGGAATAAGGTAGGGAAGAATTCTAAGGATCATTTTGACTGCCTCCAGAAGTTAGATCAGATGGCAAATTGGATTTGGTGCTAGGTCTTTCCCTTTAGGTTTTACCCCAACAATGTTTTCATTAGTTTCGCTCACTCTGGAAATCAAGCATTTTACAGCAGGTTGGAGCAGCCTGTATCTCAGCACAGGAATAAGGTAGGGAAGAATTCTAAGGATCATTTTGACTGCCTCCAGAAGTTAGATCAGATGGCAAATTGGATTTGGTGCTAGGTCTTTCCCTTTAGGTTTTACCCCAACAATGTTTTCATTAGTTTCGCTCACTCTCGAAATCAAGCATTTTACAGCAGGTTGGAGCAGCCTGTATCTCAGCACAGGAATAAGGTAGGGAAGAATTCTAAGGATCATTTTGACTGCCTCCAGAAGTTAGATCAGATGGCAAATTGGATTTGGTGCTAGGTCTTTCCCTTTAGGTTTTACCCCAACAATGTTTTCATTAGTTTCGCTCACTCTCGAAATCAAGCATTTTACAGCAGGTTGGAGCAGCCTGTATCTCAGCACAGGAATAAGGTAGGGAAGAATTCTAAGGATCATTTTGACTGCCTCCAGAAGTTAGATCAGATGGCAAATTGGATTTGGTGCTAGGTCTTTCCCTTTAGGTTTTACCCCAACAATGTTTTCATTAGTTTCGCTCACTCTCGAAATCAAGCATTTTACAGCAGGTTGGAGCAGCCTGTATCTCAGCACAGGAATAAGGTAGGGAAGAATTCTAAGGATCATTTTGACTGCCTCCAGAAGTTAGATCAGATGGCAAATTGGATTTGGTGCTAGGTCTTTCCCTTTAGGTTTTACCCCAACAATGTTTTCATTAGTTTCGCTCACTCTCGAAATCAAGCATTTTACAGCAGGTTGGAGCAGCCTGTATCTCAGCACAGGAATAAGGTAGGGAAGAATTCTAAGGATCATTTTGACTGCCTCCAGAAGTTAGATCAGATGGCAAATTGGATTTGGTGCTAGGTCTTTCCCTTTAGGTTTTACCCCAACAATGTTTTCATTAGTTTCGCTCACTCTCGAAATCAAGCATTTTACAGCAGGTTGGAGCAGCCTGTATCTCAGCACAGGAATAAGGTAGGGAAGAATTCTAAGGATCATTTTGACTGCCTCCAGAAGTTAGATCAGATGGCAAATTTGATTTGGTGCTAGGTCTTTCCCTTTAGGTTTTACCCCAACAATATTTTCATTGGTTTCGCTCACTCTCGAAATCAAGCATTTTACAGCAGGTTGGAGCAGCCTGTATCTCAGCACAGGAATAAGGTAGGGAAGAATTCTAAGGATCATTTTGACTGCCTCCAGAAGTTAGATCAGATGGCAAATTGGATTTGGTGCTAGGTCTTTCCCTTTAGGTTTTACCCCAACAATATTTTCATTAGTTTCGCTCACTCTCGAAATCAAGCATTTTACAGCAGGTTGGAGCAGCCTGTATCTCAGCACAGGAATAAGGTAGGGAAGAATTCTAAGGATCATTTTGACTGCCTCCAGAAGTTAGATCAGATGGCAAATTGGATTTGGTGCTAGGTCTTTCCCTTTAGGTTTTACCCCAACAATGTTTTCATTAGTTTCGCTCACTCTCGAAATCAAGCATTTTACAGCAGGTTGGAGCAGCCTGTATCTCAGCACAGGAATAAGGTAGGGAAGAATTCTAAGGATCATTTTGACTGCCTCCAGAAGTTAGATCAGATGGCAAATTGGATTTGGTGCTAGGTCTTTCCCTTTAGGTTTTACCCCAACAATGTTTTCATTAGTTTCGCTCACTCTCGAAATCAAGCATTTTACAGCAGGTTGGAGCAGCCTGTATCTCAGCACAGGAATAAGGTAGGGAAGAATTCTAAGGATCATTTTGACTGCCTCCAGAAGTTAGATCAGATGGCAAATTGGATTTGGTGCTAGGTCTTTCCCTTTAGGTTTTACCCCAACAATGTTTTCATTAGTTTCGCTCACTCTCGAAATCAAGCATTTTACAGCAGGTTGGAGCAGCCTGTATCTCAGCACAGGAATAAGGTAGGGAAGAATTCTAAGGATCATTTTGACTGCCTCCAGAAGTTAGATCAGATGGCAAATTGGATTTGGTGCTAGGTCTTTCTCTTTAGGTTTTACCCCAACAATGTTTTCATTAGTTTCGCTCACTCTCGAAATCAAGCATTTTACAGCAGGTTGGAGCAGCCTGTATCTCAGCACAGGAATAAGGTAGGGAAGAATTCTAAGGATCATTTTGACTGCCTCCAGAAGTTAGATCAGATGGCAAATTGGATTTGGTGCTAGGTCTTTCCCTTTAGGTTTTACCCCAACAATATTTTCATTAGTTTCGCTCACTCTCGAAATCAAGCATTTTACAGCAGGTTGGAGCAGCCTGTATCTCAGCACAGGAATAAGGTAGGGAAGAATTCTAAGGATCATTTTGACTGCCTCCAGAAGTTAGATCAGATGGCAAATTGGATTTGGTGCTAGGTCTTTCCCTTTAGGTTTTTACCCCAACAATGTTTTCATTAGTTTCGCTCACTCTCGAAATCAAGCATTTTACAGCAGGTTGGAGCAGCCTGTATCTCAGCACAGGAATAAGGTAGGGAAGAATTCTAAGGATCATTTTGACTGCCTCCAGAAGTTAGATCAGATGGCAAATTGGATTTGGTGCTAGGTCTTTCCCTTTAGGTTTTACCCCAACAATGTTTTCATTAGTTTCGCTCACTCTCGAAATCAAGCATTTTACAGCAGGTTGGAGCAGCCTGTATCTCAGCACAGGAATAAGGTAGGGAAGAATTCTAAGGATCATTTTGACTGCCTCCAGAAGTTAGATCAGATGGCAAATTGGATTTGGTGCTAGGTCTTTCCCTTTAGGTTTTACCCCAACAATGTTTTCATTAGTTTCGCTCACTCTCGAAATCAAGCATTTTACAGCAGGTTGGAGTAGCCTGTATCTCAGCACAGGAATAAGGTAGGGAAGAATTCTAAGGATCATTTTGACTGCCTCCAGAAGTTAGATCAGATGGCAAATTGGATTTGGTGCTAGGTCTTTCCCTTTAGGTTTTACCCCAACAATGTTTTCATTAGTTTCGCTCACTCTCGAAATCAAGCATTTTACAGCAGGTTGGAGTAGCCTGTATCTCAGCACAGGAATAAGGTAGGGAAGAATTCTAAGGATCATTTTGACTGCCTCCAGAAGTTAGATCAGATGGCAAATTGGATTTGGTGCTAGGTCTTTCCCTTTAGGTTTTACCCCAACAATGTTTTCATTAGTTTCGCTCACTCTCGAAATCAAGCATTTTACAGCAGGTTGGAGCAGCCTGTATCTCAGCACAGGAATAAGGTAGGGAAGAATTCTAAGGATCATTTTGACTGCCTCCAGAAGTTAGATCAGATGGCAAATTGGATTTGGTGCTAGGTCTTTCCCTTTAGGTTTTACCCCAACAATGTTTTCATTAGTTTCGCTCACTCTCGAAATCAAGCATTTTACAGCAGGTTGGAGCAGCCTGTATCTCAGCACAGGAATAAGGTAGGGAAGAATTCTAAGGATCATTTTGACTGCCTCCAGAAGTTAGATCAGATGGCAAATTGGATTTGGTGCTAGGTCTTTCCCTTTAGGTTTTACCCCAACAATGTTTTCATTAGTTTCGCTCACTCTCGAAATCAAGCATTTTACAGCAGGTTGGAGCAGCCTGTATCTCAGCACAGGAATAAGGTAGGGAAGAATTCTAATGGATCATTTTGACTGCCTCCAGAAGTTAGATCAGATGGCAAATTGGATTTGGTGCTAGGTCCTTTCCCTTTAGGGTTTTACCCCAACAATGTTTTCATTAGTTTCGCTCACTCTCGAAATCAAGCATTTTACAGCAGGTTGGAGCAGCCTGTATCTCAGCACAGGAATAAGGTAGGGAAGAATTCTAAGGATCATTTTGACTGCCTCCAGAAAGTTAGATCAGATGGCAAATTGGATTTGGTGCTAGGTCTTTCCCTTTAGGTTTTACCCCCAACAATGTTTTCATTAGTTTCGCTCACTCTCGAAATCAAGCATTTTACAGCAGGTTGGAGCAGCCTGTATCTCAGCACAGGAATAAGGTAGGGAAGAATTCTAAGGATCATTTTGACTGCCTCCAGAAGTTAGATCAGATGGCAAATTGGATTTGGTGCTAGGTCTTTCCCTTTAGGTTTTACCCCAACAATGTTTTCATTAGTTTCGCTCACTCTCGAAATCAAGCATTTTACAGCAGGTTGGAGCAGCCTGTATCTCAGCACAGGAATAAGGTAGGGAAGAATTCTAAGGATCATTTTGACTGCCTCCAGAAGTTAGATCAGATGGCAAATTGGATTTGGTGCTAGGTCTTTCCCTTTAGGTTTTACCCCAACAATGTTTTCATTAGTTTCGCTCACTCTCGAAATCAAGCATTTTACAGCAGGTTGGAGCAGCCTGTATCTCAGCACAGGAATAAGGTAGGGAAGAATTCTAAGGATCATTTTGACTGCCTCCAGAAGTTAGATCAGATGGCAAATTGGATTTGGTGCTAGGTCTTTCCCTTTAGGTTTTACCCCAACAATGTTTTCATTAGTTTCGCTCACTCTCGAAAGTCAAGCATTTTACAGCAGGTTGGAGTAGCCTGTATCTCAGCACAGGAATAAGGTAGGGAAGAATTCTAAGGATCATTTTGACTGCCTCCAGAAGTTAGATCAGATGGCAAATTGGATTTGGTGCTAGGTCTTTCCCTTTAGGTTTTACCCCAACAATGTTTTCATTAGTTTCGCTCACTCTCGAAATCAAGCATTTTACAGCAGGTTGGAGCAGCCTGTATCTCAGCACAGGAATAAGGTAGGGAAGAATTCTAAGGATCATTTTGACTGCCTCCAGAAGTTAGATCAGATGGCAAATTGGATTTGGTGCTAGGTCTTTCCCTTTAGGTTTTACCCCAACAATGTTTTCATTAGTTTCGCTCACTCTCGAAATCAAGCATTTTACAGCAGGTTGGAGTAGCCTGTATCTCAGCACAGGAATAAGGTAGGGAAGAATTCTAAGGATCATTTTGACTGCCTCCAGAAGTTAGATCAGATGGCAAATTGGATTTGGTGCTAGGTCTTTCCCTTTAGGTTTTACCCCAACAATGTTTTCATTAGTTTCGCTCACTCTCGAAATCAAGCATTTTACAGCAGGTTGGAGCAGCCTGTATCTCAGCACAGGAATAAGGTAGGGAAGAATTCTAAGGATCATTTTGACTGCCTCCAGAAGTTAGATCAGATGGCAAATTGGATTTGGTGCTAGGTCTTTCCCTTTAGGTTTTACCCCAACAATGTTTTCATTAGTTTCGCTCACTCTCGAAATCAAGCATTTTACAGCAGGTTGGAGTAGCCTGTATCTCAGCACAGGAATAAGGTAGGGAAGAATTCTAAGGATCATTTTGACTGCCTCCAGAAGTTAGATTCAGATGGCAAATTGGATTTGGTGCTAGGTCTTTCCCTTTAGGTTTTACCCCAACAATGTTTTCATTAGTTTCGCTCACTCTCGAAATCAAGCATTTTACAGCAGGTTGGAGCAGCCTGTATCTCAGCACAGGAATAAGGTAGGGAAGAATTCTAAGGATCATTTTGACTGCCTCCAGAAGTTAGATCAGATGGCAAATTGGATTTGGTGCTAGGTCTTTCCCTTTAGGTTTTACCCCAACAATGTTTTCATTAGTTTCGCTCACTCTCGAAATCAAGCATTTTACAGCAGGTTGGAGCAGCCTGTATCTCAGCACAGGAATAAAGGTAGGGAAGAATTCTAAGGCTCATTTTGACTGCCTCCAGAAGTTAGATC
>NW_027145285.1:0-24793 GCF_026170545.1 Melanerpes formicivorus | reverse complement strand
TGAGCCTTAGGAATTCTTCCCTACCTTATTCCTGTGCTGAGATACAGGCTGCTCCAACCTGCTGTAAAATGCTTGATTTCGAGAGTGAGCGAAACTAATGAAAACATTGTTGGGGTAAAACCTAAAGGGAAAGACCTAGCACCAAATCCAATTTGCCATCTGATCTAACTTCTGGAGGCAGTCAAAATGATCCTTAGAATTCTTCCCTACCTTATTCCTGTGCTGAGATACAGGCTGCTCCAACCTGCTGTAAAATGCTTGATTTCGAGAGTGAGCGAAACTAATGAAAACATTGTTGGGGTAAAACCTAAAGGGAAAGACCTAGCACCAAATCCAATTTGCCATCTGATCTAACTTCTGGAGGCAGTCAAAATGAGCCTTAGAATTCTTCCCTACCTTATTCCTGTGCTGAGATACAGGCTGCTCCAACCTGCTGTAAAATGCTTGATTTCGAGAGTGAGCGAAACTAATGAAAACATTGTTGGGGTAAAACCTAAAGGGAAAGACCTAGCACCAAATCCAATTTGCCATCTGATCTAACTTCTGGAGGCAGTCAAAATGAGCCTTAGAATTCTTCCCTACCTTATTCCTGTGCTGAGATACAGGCTGCTCCAACCTGCTGTAAAATGCTTGATTTCGAGAGTGAGCGAAACTAATGAAAACATTGTTGGGGTAAAACCTAAAGGGAAAGACCTAGCACCAAATCCAATTTGCCATCTGATCTAACTTCTGGAGGCAGTCAAAATGATCCTTAGAATTCTTCCCTACCTTATTCCTGTGCTGAGATACAGGCTGCTCCAACCTGCTGTAAAATGCTTGATTTCGAGAGTGAGCGAAACTAATGAAAACATTGTTGGGGTAAAACCTAAAGGGAAAGACCTAGCACCAAATCCAATTTGCCATCTGATCTAACTTCTGGAGGCAGTCAAAATGAGCCTTAGAATTCTTCCCTACCTTATTCCTGTGCTGAGATACAGGCTGCTCCAACCTGCTGTAAAATGCTTGATTTCGAGAGTGAGCGAAACTAATGAAAACATTGTTGGGGTAAAACGTAAAGGGAAAGACCTAGCACCAAATCCAATTTGCCATCTGATCTAACTTCTGGAGGCAGTCAAAATGATCCTTAGAATTCTTCCCTACCTTATTCCTGTGCTGAGATACAGGCTGCTCCAACCTGCTGTAAAATGCTTGATTTCGAGAGTGAGCGAAACTAATGAAAACATTGTTGGGGTAAAACCTAAAGGGAAAGACCTAGCACCAAATCCAATTTGCCATCTGATCTAACTTCTGGAGGCAGTCAAAATGATCCTTAGAATTCTTCCCTACCTTTATTCCTGTGCTGAGATCCAGGCTGAACCAACCTGCTGTAAAATGCTTGATTTCGAGAGTGAGCGAAACTAATGAAAACATTGTTGGGGTAAAACCTAAAGGGAAAGACCTAGCACCAAATCCAATTTGCCATCTGATCTAACTTCTGGAGGCAGTCAAAATGAGCCTTAGAATTCTTCCCTACCTTATTCCTGTGCTGAGATACAGGCTGCTCCAACCTGCTGTAAAATGCTTGATTTCGAGAGTGAGCGAAACTAATGAAAACATTGTTGGGGTAAAACCTAAAGGGAAAGACCTAGCACCAAATCCAATTTGCCATCTGATCTAACTTCTGGAGGCAGTCAAAATGAGCCTTAGAATTCTTCCCTACCTTATTCCTGTGCTGAGATACAGGCTGCTCCAACCTGCTGTAAAATGCTTGATTTCGAGAGTGAGCGAAACTAATGAAAACATTGTTGGGGTAAAACCTAAAGGGAAAGACCTAGCACCAAATCCAATTTGCCATCTGATCTAACTTCTGGAGGCAGTCAAAATGAGCCTTAGAATTCTTCCCTACCTTATTCCTGTGCTGAGATACAGGCTGCTCCAACCTGCTGTAAAATGCTTGATTTCGAGAGTGAGCGAAACTAATGAAAACATTGTTGGGGTAAAAACCTAAAGGGAAAGACCTAGCACCAAATCCAATTTGCCATCTGATCTAACTTCTGGAGGCAGTCAAAATGATCCTTAGAATTCTTCCCTACCTTATTCCTGTGCTGAGATACAGGCTGCTCCAACCTGCTGTAAAATGCTTGATTTCGAGAGTGAGCGAAACTAATGAAAACATTGTTGGGGTAAAACCTAAAGGGAAAGACCTAGCACCAAATCCAATTTGCCATCTGATCTAACTTCTGGAGGCAGTCAAAATGATCCTTAGAATTCTTCCCTACCTCATTCCTGTGCTGAGATACAGGCTGCTCCAACCTGCTGTAAAATGCTTGATTTCGAGAGTGAGCGAAACTAATGAAAACATTGTTGGGGTAAAACCTAAAGGGAAAGACCTAGCACCAAATCCAATTTGCCATCTGATCTAACTTCTGGAGGCAGTCAAAATGAGCCTTAGAATTCTTCCCTACCTTATTCCTGTGCTGAGATACAGGCTGCTCCAACCTGCTGTAAAATGCTTGATTTCGAGAGTGAGCGAAACTAATGAAAACATTGTTGGGGTAAAACCTAAAGGGAAAGACCTAGCACCAAATCCAATTTGCCATCTGATCTAACTTCTGGAGGCAGTCAAAATGATCCTTAGAATTCTTCCCTACCTTATTCCTGTGCTGAGATACAGGCTGCTCCAACCTGCTGTAAAATGCTTGATTTCGAGAGTGAGCGAAACTAATGAAAACATTGTTGGGGTAAAACCTAAAGGGAAAGACCTAGCACCAAATCCAATTTGCCATCTGATCTAACTTCTGGAGGCAGTCAAAATGAGCATTTGAATTCTTCCCTACCTTATTCCTGTGCTGAGATACAGGCTGCTCCAACCTGCTGTAAAATGCTTGATTTCGAGAGTGAGCGAAACTAATGAAAACATTGTTGGGGTAAAACCTAAAGGGAAAGACCTAGCACCAAATCCAATTTGCCATCTGATCTAACTTCTGGAGGCAGTCAAAATGAGCCTTAGAATTCTTCCCTACCTTATTCCTGTGCTGAGATACAGGCTGCTCCAACCTGCTGTAAAATGCTTGATTTCGAGAGTGAGCGAAACTAATGAAAACATTGTTGGGGTAAAACCTAAAGGGAAAGACCTAGCACCAAATCCAATTTGCCATCTGATCTAACTTCTGGAGGCAGTCAAAATGATCCTTAGAATTCTTCCCTACCTTATTCCTGTGCTGAGATACAGGCTGCTCCAACCTGCTGTAAAATGCTTGATTTCGAGAGTGAGCGAAACTAATGAAAACATTGTTGGGGTAAAACCTAAAGGGAAAGACCTAGCACCAAATCCAATTTGCCATCTGATCTAACTTCTGGAGGCAGTCAAAATGAGCCTTAGAATTCTTCCCTACCTTATTCCTGTGCTGAGATACAGGCTGCTCCAAACCTGCTGTAAAATGCTTGATTTCGAGAGTGAGCGAAACTAATGAAAACATTGTTGGGGTAAAACCTAAAGGGAAAGACCTAGCACCAAATCCAATTTGCCATCTGATCTAACTTCTGGAGGCAGTCAAAATGAGCCTTAGAATTCTTCCCTACCTTATTCCTGTGCTGAGATACAGGCTGCTCCAACCTGCTGTAAAATGCTTGATTTCGAGAGTGAGCGAAACTAATGAAAACATTGTTGGGGTAAAACCTAAAGGGAAAGACCTAGCACCAAATCCAATTTGCCATCTGATCTAACTTCTGGAGGCAGTCAAAATGAGCCTTAGAATTCTTCCCTACCTTATTCCTGTGCTGAGATACAGGCTGCTCCAACCTGCTGTAAAATGCTTGATTTCGAGAGTGAGCGAAACTAATGAAAACATTGTTGGGGTAAAACCTAAAGGGAAAGACCTAGCACCAAATCCAATTTGCCATCTGATCTAACTTCTGGAGGCAGTCAAATGAGCCTTAGAATTCTTCCCTACCTTATTCCTGTGCTGAGATACAGGCTGCTCCAACCTGCTGTTAAAATGCTTGATTTCGAGAGTGAGCGAAACTAATGAAAACATTGTTGGGGTAAAACCTAAAGGGAAAGACCTAGCACCAAATCCAATTTGCCATCTGATCTAACTTCTGGAGGCAGTCAAAATGATCCTTAGAATTCTTCCCTACCTTATTCCTGTGCTGAGATACAGGCTGCTCCAACCTGCTGTAAAATTGCTTGATTTCGAGAGTGAGCGAAACTAATGAAAACATTGTTGGGGTAAAACCTAAAGGGAAAGACCTAGCACCAAATCCAATTTGCCATCTGATCTAACTTCTGGAGGCAGTCAAAATGATCCTTAGAATTCTTCCCTACCTTATTCCTGGGCTGAGATACAGGCTGCTCCAACCTGCTGTAAAAATGCTTGATTTCGAGAGTGAGCGAAACTAATGAAAACATTGTTGGGGTAAAACCTAAAGGGAAAAGACCTAGCACCAAATCCAATTTGCCATCTGATCTAACTTCTGGAGGCAGTCAAAATGAGCCTTAGAATTCTTCCCTACCTTATTCCTGTGCTGAGATACAGGCTGCTCCAACCTGCTGTAAAATGCTTGATTTCGAGAGTGAGCGAAACTAATGAAAACATTGTTGGGGTAAAACCTAAAGGGAAAGACCTAGCACCAAATCCAATTTGCCATCTGATCTAACTTCTGGAGGCAGTCAAAATGAGCCTTAGAATTCTTCCCTACCTTATTCCTGTGCTGAGATACAGGCTGCTCCAACCTGCTGTAAAATGCTTGATTTCGAGAGTGAGCGAAACTAATGAAAACATTGTTGGGGTAAAACCCAAAGGGAAAGACCTAACACCAAATCCAATTTGCCATCTGATCTAACTTCTGGAGGCAGTCAAAATGATCCTTAGAATTCTTCCCTACCTTATTCCTGTGCTGAGATACAGGCTGCTCCAACCTGCTGTAAAATGCTTGATTTCGAGAGTGAGCGAAACTAATGAAAACATTGTTGGGGTAAAACCTAAAGGGAAAGACCTAGCACCAAATCCAATTTGCCATCTGATCTAACTTCTGGAGGCAGTCAAAATGAGCCTTAGAATTCTTCCCTACCTTATTCCTGTGCTGAGATACAGGCTGCTCCAACCTGCTTGTAAAATGCTTGATTTCGAGAGTGAGCGAAACTAATGAAAACATTGTTGGGGTAAAACGTAAAGGGAAAGACCTAGCACCAAATCCAATTTGCCATCTGATCTAACTTCTGGAGGCAGTCAAAATGATCCTTAGAATTCTTCCCTACCTTATTCCTGTGCTGAGATACAGGCTGCTCCAACCTGCTGTAAAATGCTTGATTTCGAGAGTGAGCGAAACTAATGAAAACATTGTTGGGGTAAAACCTAAAGGGAAAGACCTAGCACCAAATCCAATTTGCCATCTGATCTAACTTCTGGAGGCAGTCAAAATGATCCTTAGAATTCTTCCCTACCTTATTCCTGTGCTGAGATCCAGGTTGAACCAACCTGCTGTAAAATGCTTGATTTCGAGAGTGAGCGAAACTAATGAAAACATTGTTGGGGTAAAACCTAAAGGGAAAGACCTAGCACCAAATCCAATTTGCCATCTGATCTAACTTCTGGAGGCAGTCAAAATGAGCCTTAGAATTCTTCCCTACCTTATTCCTGTGCTGAGATACAGGCTGCTCCAACCTGCTGTAAAATGCTTGATTTCGAGAGTGAGCGAAACTAATGAAAACATTGTTGGGGTAAAACCTAAAGGGAAAGACCTAGCACCAAATCCAATTTGCCATCTGATCTAACTTCTGGAGGCAGTCAAAATGAGCCTTAGAATTCTTCCCTACCTTATTCCTGTGCTGAGATACAGGCTGCTCCAACCTGCTGTAAAATGCTTGATTTCGAGAGTGAGCGAAACTAATGAAAACATTGTTGGGGTAAAACCTAAAGGGAAAGACCTAGCACCAAATCCAATTTGCCATCTGATCTAACTTCTGGAGGCAGTCAAAATGAGCCTTAGAATTCTTCCCTACCTTATTCCTGTGCTGAGATACAGGCTGCTCCAACCTGCTGTAAAATGCTTGATTTCGAGAGTGAGCGAAACTAATGAAAACATTGTTGGGGTAAAACCTAAAGGGAAAGACCTAGCACCAAATCCAATTTGCCATCTGATCTAACTTCTGGAGGCAGTCAAAATGATCCTTAGAATTCTTCCCTACCTTATTCCTGTGCTGAGATACAGGCTGCTCCAACCTGCTGTAAAATGCTTGATTTCGAGAGTGAGCGAAACTAATGAAAACATTGTTGGGGTAAAACCTAAAGGGAAAGACCTAGCACCAAATCCAATTTGCCATCTGATCTAACTTCTGGAGGCAGTCAAAATGAGCCTTAGAATTCTTCCCTACCTTATTCCTGTGCTGAGATACAGGCTGCTCCAACCTGCTGTAAAATGCTTGATTTCGAGAGTGAGCGAAACTAATGAAAACATTGTTGGGGTAAAACCTAAAGGGAAAGACCTAGCACCAAATCCAATTTGCCATCTGATCTAACTTCTGGAGGCAGTCAAAATGAGCCTTAGAATTCTTCCCTACCTTATTCCTGTGCTGAGATACAGGCTGCTCCAACCTGCTGTAAAATGCTTGATTTCGAGAGTGAGCGAAACTAATGAAAACATTGTTGGGGTAAAACCTAAAGGGAAAGACCTAGCACCAAATCCAATTTGCCATCTGATCTAACTTCTGGAGGCAGTCAAAATGAGCCTTAGAATTCTTCCCTACCTTATTCCTGTGCTGAGATACAGGCTGCTCCAACCTGCTGTAAAATGCTTGATTTCGAGAGTGAGCGAAACTAATGAAAACATTGTTGGGGTAAAACCTAAAGGGAAAGACCTAGCACCAAATCCAATTTGCCATCTGATCTAACTTCTGGAGGCAGTCAAAATGATCCTTAGAATTCTTCCCTACCTTATTCCTGTGCTGAGATACAGGCTGCTCCAACCTGCTGTAAAATGCTTGATTTCGAGAGTGAGCGAAACTAATGAAAACATTGTTGGGGTAAAACCTAAAGGGAAAGACCTAGCACCAAATCCAATTTGCCATCTGATCTAACTTCTGGAGGCAGTCAAAATGATCCTTAGAATTCTTCCCTACCTTATTCCTGGGCTGAGATACAGGCTGCTCCAACCTGCTGTAAAATGCTTGATTTCGAGAGTGAGCGAAACTAATGAAAACATTGTTGGGGTAAAACCTAAAGGGAAAGACCTAGCACCAAATCCAATTTGCCATCTGATCTAACTTCTGGAGGCAGTCAAAATGATCCTTAGAATTCTTCCCTACCTTATTCCTGTGCTGAGATACAGGCTGCTCCAACCTGCTGTAAAATGCTTGATTTCGAGAGTGAGCGAAACTAATGAAAACATTGTTGGGGTAAAACCTAAAGGGAAAGACCTAGCACCAAATCCAATTTGCCATCTGATCTAACTTCTGGAGGCAGTCAAAATGATCCTTAGAATTCTTCCCTACCTTATTCCTGTGCTGAGATACAGGCTGCTCCAACCTGCTGTAAAATGCTTGATTTCGAGAGTGAGCGAAACTAATGAAAACATTGTTGGGGTAAAACCTAAAGGGAAAGACCTAGCACCAAATCCAATTTGCCATCTGATCTAACTTCTGGAGGCAGTCAAAATGAGCCTTAGAATTCTTCCCTACCTTATTCCTGTGCTGAGATACAGGCTGCTCCAACCTGCTGTAAAATGCTTGATTTCGAGAGTGAGCGAAACTAATGAAAACATTGTTGGGGTAAAACCTAAAGGGAAAGACCTAGCACCAAATCCAATTTGCCATCTGATCTAACTTCTGGAGGCAGTCAAAATGAGCCTTAGAATTCTTCCCTACCTTATTCCTGTGCTGAGATACAGGCTGCTCCAACCTGCTGTAAAATGCTTGATTTCGAGAGTGAGCGAAACTAATGAAAACATTGTTGGGGTAAAACCTAAAGGGAAAGACCTAGCACCAAATCCAATTTGCCATCTGATCTAACTTCTGGAGGCAGTCAAAATGAGCCTTAGAATTCTTCCCTACCTTATTCCTGTGCTGAGATACAGGCTGCTCCAACCTGCTGTAAAATGCTTGATTTCGAGAGTGAGCGAAACTAATGAAAACATTGTTGGGGTAAAACCTAAAGGGAAAGACCTAGCACCAAATCCAATTTGCCATCTGATCTAACTTCTGGAGGCAGTCAAAATGAGCCTTAGAATTCTTCCCTACCTTATTCCTGTGCTGAGATACAGGCTGCTCCAACCTGCTGTAAAATGCTTGATTTCGAGAGTGAGCGAAACTAATGAAAACATTGTTGGGGTAAAACCTAAAGGGAAAGACCTAGCACCAAATCCAATTTGCCATCTGATCTAACTTCTGGAGGCAGTCAAAATGAGCCTTAGAATTCTTCCCTACCTTATTCCTGTGCTGAGATACAGGCTGCTCCAACCTGCTGTAAAATGCTTGATTTCGAGAGTGAGCGAAACTAATGAAAACATTGTTGGGGTAAAACCTAAAGGGAAAGACCTAGCACCAAATCCAATTTGCCATCTGATCTAACTTCTGGAGGCAGTCAAAATGATCCTTAGAATTCTTCCCTACCTTATTCCTGTGCTGAGATACAGGCTGCTCCAACCTGCTGTAAAATGCTTGATTTCGAGAGTGAGCGAAACTAATGAAAACATTGTTGGGGTAAAACCTAAAGGGAAAGACCTAGCACCAAATCCAATTTGCCATCTGATCTAACTTCTGGAGGCAGTCAAAATGATCCTTAGAATTCTTCCCTACCTTATTCCTGTGCTGAGATACAGGCTGCTCCAACCTGCTGTAAAATGCTTGATTTCGAGAGTGAGCGAAACTAATGAAAACATTGTTGGGGTAAAACCTAAAGGGAAAGACCTAGCACCAAATCCAATTTGCCATCTGATCTAACTTCTGGAGGCAGTCAAAATGAGCCTTAGAATTCTTCCCTACCTTATTCCTGTGCTGAGATACAGGCTGCTCCAACCTGCTGTAAAATGCTTGATTTCGAGAGTGAGCGAAACTAATGAAAACATTGTTGGGGTAAAACCTAAAGGGAAAGACCTAGCACCAAATCCAATTTGCCATCTGATCTAACTTCTGGAGGCAGTCAAAATGAGCCTTAGAATTCTTCCCTACCTTATTCCTGTGCTGAGATACAGGCTGCTCCAACCTGCTGTAAAATGCTTGATTTCG
This sequence comes from Melanerpes formicivorus, assembly GCF_026170545.1. Lineage (NCBI taxonomy): Eukaryota > Metazoa > Chordata > Aves > Piciformes > Picidae > Melanerpes > Melanerpes formicivorus. The sequence continues at coordinate 15,591 of NW_027145285.1, read as the reverse complement.
AGAGTGAGCGAAACTAATGAAAACATTGTTGGGGTAAAACCTAAAGGGAAAGACCTAGCACCAAATCCAATTTGCAATCTGATCTAACTTCTGGAGGCAGTCAAAATGATCCTTAGAATTCTTCCCTACCTTATTCCTGGGCTGAGATACAGGCTGCTCCAACCTGCTGTAAAATGCTTGATTTCGAGAGTGAGCGAAACTAATGAAAACATTGTTGGGGTAAAACCTAAAGGGAAAGACCTAGCACCAAATCCAATTTGCCATCTGATCTAACTTCTGGAGGCAGTCAAAATGAGCCTTAGAATTCTTCCCTACCTTATTCCTGTGCTGAGATACAGGCTGCTCCAACCTGCTGTAAAATGCTTGATTTCGAGAGTGAGCGAAACTAATGAAAACATTGTTGGGGTAAAACCTAAAGGGAAAGACCTAGCACCAAATCCAATTTGCCATCTGATCTAACTTCTGGAGGCAGTCAAAATGATCCTTAGAATTCTTCCCTACCTTATTCCTGTGCTGAGATACAGGCTGCTCCAACCTGCTGTAAAATGCTTGATTTCGAGAGTGAGCGAAACTAATGAAAACATTGTTGGGGTAAAACCTAAAGGGAAAGACCTAGCACCAAATCCAATTTGCCATCTGATCTAACTTCTGGAGGCAGTCAAAATGAGCCTTAGAATTCTTCCCTACCTTATTCCTGTGCTGAGATACAGGCTGCTCCAACCTGCTGTAAAATGCTTGATTTCGAGAGTGAGCGAAACTAATGAAAACATTGTTGGGGTAAAACCTAAAGGGAAAGACCTAGCACCAAATCCAATTTGCCATCTGATCTAACTTCTGGAGGCAGTCAAAATGATCCTTAGAATTCTTCCCTACCTTATTCCTGTGCTGAGATACAGGCTGCTCCAACCTGCTGTAAAATGCTTGATTTCGAGAGTGAGCGAAACTAATGAAAACATTGTTGGGGTAAAACCTAAAGGGAAAGACCTAGCACCAAATCCAATTTGCCATCTGATCTAACTTCTGGAGGCAGTCAAAATGAGCCTTAGAATTCTTCCCTACCTTATTCCTGTGCTGAGATACAGGCTGCTCCAACCTGCTGTAAAATGCTTGATTTCGAGAGTGAGCGAAACTAATGAAAACATTGTTGGGGTAAAACCTAAAGGGAAAGACCTAGCACCAAATCCAATTTGCCATCTGATCTAACTTCTGGAGGCAGTCAAAATGAGCCTTAGAATTCTTCCCTACCTTATTCCTGTGCTGAGATACAGGCTGCTCCAACCTGCTGTAAAATGCTTGATTTCGAGAGTGAGCGAAACTAATGAAAACATTGTTGGGGTAAAACCTAAAGGGAAAGACCTAGCACCAAATCCAATTTGCCATCTGATCTAACTTCTGGAGGCAGTCAAAATGAGCCTTAGAATTCTTCCCTACCTTATTCCTGTGCTGAGATACAGGCTGCTCCAACCTGCTGTAAAATGCTTGATTTCGAGAGTGAGCGAAACTAATGAAAACATTGTTGGGGTAAAACCTAAAGGGAAAGACCTAGCACCAAATCCAATTTGCCATCTGATCTAACTTCTGGAGGCAGTCAAAATGATCCTTAGAATTCTTCCCTACCTTATTCCTGTGCTGAGATACAGGCTGCTCCAACCTGCTGTAAAATGCTTGATTTCGAGAGTGAGCGAAACTAATGAAAACATTGTTGGGGTAAAACCTAAAGGGAAAGACCTAGCACCAAATCCAATTTGCCATCTGATCTAACTTCTGGAGGCAGTCAAAATGAGCCTTAGAATTCTTCCCTACCTTATTCCTGTGCTGAGATACAGGCTGCTCCAACCTGCTGTAAAATGCTTGATTTCGAGAGTGAGTGAAACTAATGAAAACATTGTTGGGGTAAAACCTAAAGGGAAAGACCTAGCACCAAATCCAATTTGCCATCTGATCTAACTTCTGGAGGCAGTCAAAATGAGCCTTAGAATTCTTCCCTACCTTATTCCTGTGCTGAGATACAGGCTGCTCCAACCTGCTGTAAAATGCTTGATTTCGAGAGTGAGCGAAACTAATGAAAACATTGTTGGGGTAAAACCTAAAGGGAAAGACCTAGCACCAAATCCAATTTGCCATCTGATCTAACTTCTGGAGGCAGTCAAAATGAGCCTTAGAATTCTTCCCTACCTTATTCCTGTGCTGAGATACAGGCTGCTCCAACCTGCTGTAAAAATGCTTGATTTCGAGAGTGAGCGAAACTAATGAAAACATTGTTGGGGTAAAACCTAAAGGGAAAGACCTAGCACCAAATCCAATTTGCCATCTGATCTAACTTCTGGAGGCAGTCAAAATGAGCCTTAGAATTCTTCCCTACCTTATTCCTGTGCTGAGATACAGGCTGCTCCAACCTGCTGTAAAATGCTTGATTTCGAGAGTGAGCGAAACTAATGAAAACATTGTTGGGGTAAAACCTAAAGGGAAAGACCTAGCACCAAATCCAATTTGCCATCTGATCTAACTTCTGGAGGCAGTCAAAATGAGCCTTAGAATTCTTCCCTACCTTATTCCTGTGCTGAGATACAGGCTGCTCCAACCTGCTGTAAAATGCTTGATTTCGAGAGTGAGCGAAACTAATGAAAACATTGTTGGGGTAAAACCTAAAGGGAAAGACCTAGCACCAAATCCAATTTGCCATCTGATCTAACTTCTGGAGGCAGTCAAAATGATCCTTAGAATTCTTCCCTACCTTATTCCTGTGCTGAGATACAGGCTGCTCCAACCTGCTGTAAAATGCTTGATTTCGAGAGTGAGCGAAACTAATGAAAACATTGTTGGGGTAAAACCTAAAGGGAAAGACCTAGCACCAAATCCAATTTGCCATCTGATCTAACTTCTGGAGGCAGTCAAAATGAGCCTTAGAATTCTTCCCTACCTTATTCCTGTGCTGAGATACAGGCTGCTCCAACCTGCTGTAAAATGCTTGATTTCGAGAGTGAGCGAAACTAATGAAAACATTGTTGGGGTAAAACCTAAAGGGAAAGACCTAGCACCAAATCCAATTTGCCATCTGATCTAACTTCTGGAGGCAGTCAAAATGATCCTTAGAATTCTTCCCTACCTTATTCCTGTGCTGAGATACAGGCTGCTCCAACCTGCTGTAAAATGCTTGATTTCGAGAGTGAGCGAAACTAATGAAAACATTGTTGGGGTAAAACCTAAAGGGAAAGACCTAGCACCAAATCCAATTTGCCATCTGATCTAACTTCTGGAGGCAGTCAAAATGATCCTTAGAATTCTTCCCTACCTTATTCCTGTGCTGAGATACAGGCTGCTCCAACCTGCTGTAAAATGCTTGATTTCGAGAGTGAGCGAAACTAATGAAAACATTGTTGGGGTAAAACCTAAAGGGAAAGACCTAGCACCAAATCCAATTTGCCATCTGATCTAACTTCTGGAGGCAGTCAAAATGAGCCTTAGAATTCTTCCCTACCTTATTCCTGTGCTGAGATACAGGCTGCTCCAACCTGCTGTAAAATGCTTGATTTCGAGAGTGAGCGAAACTAATGAAAACATTGTTGGGGTAAAACCTAAAGGGAAAGACCTAGCACCAAATCCAATTTGCCATCTGATCTAACTTCTGGAGGCAGTCAAAATGAGCCTTAGAATTCTTCCCTACCTTATTCCTGTGCTGAGATACAGGCTGCTCCAACCTGCTGTAAAATGCTTGATTTCGAGAGTGAGCGAAACTAATGAAAACATTGTTGGGGTAAAACCTAAAGGGAAAGACCTAGCACCAAATCCAATTTGCCATCTGATCTAACTTCTGGAGGCAGTCAAAATGAGCCTTAGAATTCTTCCCTACCTTATTCCTGTGCTGAGATACAGGCTGCTCCAACCTGCTGTAAAATGCTTGATTTCGAGAGTGAGCGAAACTAATGAAAACATTGTTGGGGTAAAACCTAAAGGGAAAGACCTAGCACCAAATCCAATTTGCCATCTGATCTAACTTCTGGAGGCAGTCAAAATGAGCCTTAGAATTCTTCCCTACCTTATTCCTGTGCTGAGATACAGGCTGCTCCAACCTGCTGTAAAATGCTTGATTTCGAGAGTGAGCGAAACTAATGAAAACATTGTTGGGGTAAAACCTAAAGGGAAAGACCTAGCACCAAATCCAATTTGCCATCTGATCTAACTTCTGGAGGCAGTCAAAATGAGCCTTAGAATTCTTCCCTACCTTATTCCTGTGCTGAGATACAGGCTGCTCCAACCTGCTGTAAAATGCTTGATTTCGAGAGTGAGCGAAACTAATGAAAACATTGTTGGGGTAAAACCTAAAGGGAAAGACCTAGCACCAAATCCAATTTGCCATCTGATCTAACTTCTGGAGGCAGTCAAAATGATCCTTAGAATTCTTCCCTACCTTATTCCTGTGCTGAGATACAGGCTGCTCCAACCTGCTGTAAAATGCTTGATTTCGAGAGTGAGCGAAACTAATGAAAACATTGTTGGGGTAAAACCTAAAGGGAAAGACCTAGCACCAAATCCAATTTGCCATCTGATCTAACTTCTGGAGGCAGTCAAAATGAGCCTTAGAATTCTTCCCTACCTTATTCCTGTGCTGAGATACAGGCTGCTCCAACCTGCTGTAAAATGCTTGATTTCGAGAGTGACCGAAACTAATGAAAACATTGTTGGGGTAAAACCTAAAGGGAAAGACCTAGCACCAAATCCAATTTGCCATCTGATCTAACTTCTGGAGGCAGTCAAAATGATCCTTAGAATTCTTCCCTACCTTATTCCTGTGCTGAGATACAGGCTGCTCCAACCTGCTGTAAAATGCTTGATTTCGAGAGTGAGCGAAACTAATGAAAACATTGTTGGGGTAAAACCTAAAGGGAAAGACCTAGCACCAAATCCAATTTGCCATCTGATCTAACTTCTGGAGGCAGTCAAAATGATCCTTAGAATTCTTCCCTACCTTATTCCTGTGCTGAGATCCAGGCTGAACCAACCTGCTGTAAAATGCTTGATTTCGAGAGTGAGCGAAACTAATGAAAACATTGTTGGGGTAAAACCTAAAGGGAAAGACCTAGCACCAAATCCAATTTGCCATCTGATCTAACTTCTGGAGGCAGTCAAAATGAGCCTTAGAATTCTTCCCTACCTTATTCCTGTGCTGAGATACAGGCTGCTCCAACCTGCTGTAAAATGCTTGATTTCGAGAGTGAGCGAAACTAATGAAAACATTGTTGGGGTAAAACCTAAAGGGAAAGACCTAGCACCAAATCCAATTTGCCATCTGATCTAACTTCTGGAGGCAGTCAAAATGAGCCTTAGAATTCTTCCCTACCTTATTCCTGTGCTGAGATACAGGCTGCTCCAACCTGCTGTAAAATGCTTGATTTCGAGAGTGAGCGAAACTAATGAAAACATTGTTGGGGTAAAACCTAAAGGGAAAGACCTAGCACCAAATCCAATTTGCCATCTGATCTAACTTCTGGAGGCAGTCAAAATGAGCCTTAGAATTCTTCCCTACCTTATTCCTGTGCTGAGATACAGGCTGCTCCAACCTGCTGTAAAATGCTTGATTTCGAGAGTGAGCGAAACTAATGAAAACATTGTTGGGGTAAAACCTAAAGGGAAAGACCTAGCACCAAATCCAATTTGCCATCTGATCTAACTTCTGGAGGCAGTCAAAATGAGCCTTAGAATTCTTCCCTACCTTATTCCTGTGCTGAGATACAGGCTGCTCCAACCTGCTGTAAAATGCTTGATTTCGAGAGTGAGCGAAACTAATGAAAACATTGTTGGGGTAAAACCTAAAGGGAAAGACCTAGCACCAAATCCAATTTGCCATCTGATCTAACTTCTGGAGGCAGTCAAAATGATCCTTAGAATTCTTCCCTACCTTATTCCTGTGCTGAGATACAGGCTGCTCCAACCTGCTGTAAAATGCTTGATTTCGAGAGTGAGCGAAACTAATGAAAACATTGTTGGGGTAAAACCTAAAGGGAAAGACCTAGCACCAAATCCAATTTGCCATCTGATCTAACTTCTGGAGGCAGTCAAAATGATCCTTAGAATTCTTCCCTACCTTATTCCTGGGCTGAGATACAGGCTGCTCCAACCTGCTGTAAAATGCTTGATTTCGAGAGTGAGCGAAACTAATGAAAACATTGTTGGGGTAAAACCTAAAGGGAAAGACCTAGCACCAAATCCAATTTGCCATCTGATCTAACTTCTGGAGGCAGTCAAAATGAGCCTTAGAATTCTTCCCTACCTTATTCCTGTGCTGAGATACAGGCTGCTCCAACCTGCTGTAAAATGCTTGATTTCGAGAGTGAGCGAAACTAATGAAAACATTGTTGGGGTAAAACCTAAAGGGAAAGACCTAGCACCAAATCCAATTTGCCATCTGATCTAACTTCTGGAGGCAGTCAAAATGAGCCTTAGAATTCTTCCCTACCTTATTCCTGTGCTGAGATACAGGCTGCTCCAACCTGCTGTAAAATGCTTGATTTCGAGAGTGAGCGAAACTAATGAAAACATTGTTGGGGTAAAACCTAAAGGGAAAGACCTAGCACCAAATCCAATTTGCCATCTGATCTAACTTCTGGAGGCAGTCAAAATGAGCCTTAGAATTCTTCCCTACCTTATTCCTGTGCTGAGATACAGGCTGCTCCAACCTGCTGTAAAATGCTTGATTTCGAGAGTGAGCGAAACTAATGAAAACATTGTTGGGGTAAAACCTAAAGGGAAAGACCTAGCACCAAATCCAATTTGCCATCTGATCTAACTTCTGGAGGCAGTCAAAATGAGCATTTGAATTCTTCCCTACCTTATTCCTGTGCTGAGATACAGGCTGCTCCAACCTGCTGTAAAATGCTTGATTTCGAGAGTGAGCAAAACTAATGAAAACATTGTTGGGGTAAAACCTAAAGGGAAAGACCTAGCACCAAATCCAATTTGCCATCTGATCTAACTTCTGGAGGCAGTCAAAATGAGCCTTAGAATTCTTCCCTACCTTATTCCTGTGCTGAGATACAGGCTGCTCCAACCTGCTGTAAAATGCTTGATTTCGAGAGTGAGCGAAACTAATGAAAACATTGTTGGGGTAAAACCTAAAGGGAAAGACCTAGCACCAAATCCAATTTGCCATCTGATCTAACTTCTGGAGGCAGTCAAAATGATCCTTAGAATTCTTCCCTACCTTATTCCTGTGCTGAGATACAGGCTGCTCCAACCTGCTGTAAAATGCTTGATTTCGAGAGTGAGCGAAACTAATGAAAACATTGTTGGGGTAAAACCTAAAGGGAAAGACCTAGCACCAAATCCAATTTGCCATCTGATCTAACTTCTGGAGGCAGTCAAAATGATCCTTAGAATTCTTCCCTACCTTATTCCTGTGCTGAGATACAGGCTGCTCCAACCTGCTGTAAAATGCTTGATTTCGAGAGTGAGCGAAACTAATGAAAACATTGTTGGGGTAAAACCTAAAGGGAAAGACCTAGCACCAAATCCAATTTGCCATCTGATCTAACTTCTGGAGGCAGTCAAAATGAGCCTTAGAATTCTTCCCTACCTTATTCCTGTGCTGAGATACAGGCTGCTCCAACCTGCTGTAAAATGCTTGATTTCGAGAGTGAGCGAAACTAATGAAAACATTGTTGGGGTAAAACCTAAAGGGAAAGACCTAGCACCAAATCCAATTTGCCATCTGATCTAACTTCTGGAGGCAGTCAAAATGAGCATTTGAATCCTTCCCTACCTTATTCCTGTGCTGAGATACAGGCTGCTCCAACCTGCTGTAAAATGCTTGATTTCGAGAGTGAGCGAAACTAATGAAAACATTGTTGGGGTAAAACCTAAAGGGAAAGACCTAGCACCAAATCCAATTTGCCATCTGATCTAACTTCTGGAGGCAGTCAAAATGAGCCTTAGAATTCTTCCCTACCTTATTCCTGTGCTGAGATACAGGCTGCTCCAACCTGCTGTAAAATGCTTGATTTCGAGAGTGAGCGAAACTAATGAAAACATTGTTGGGGTAAAACCTAAAGGGAAAGACCTAGCACCAAATCCAATTTGCCATCTGATCTAACTTCTGGAGGCAGTCAAAATGAGCCTTAGAATTCTTCCCTACCTTATTCCTGTGCTGAGATACAGGCTGCTCCAACCTGCTGTAAAATGCTTGATTTCGAGAGTGAGCGAAACTAATGAAAACATTGTTGGGGTAAAACCTAAAGGGAAAGACCTAGCACCAAATCCAATTTGCCATCTGATCTAACTTCTGGAGGCAGTCAAAATGATCCTTAGAATTCTTCCCTACCTTATTCCTGTGCTGAGATACAGGCTGCTCCAACCTGCTGTAAAATGCTTGATTTCGAGAGTGAGCGAAACTAATGAAAACATTGTTGGGGTAAAACCTAAAGGGAAAGACCTAGCACCAAATCCAATTTGCCATCTGATCTAACTTCTGGAGGCAGTCAAAATGAGCCTTAGAATTCTTCCCTACCTTATTCCTGTGCTGAGATACAGGCTGCTCCAACCTGCTGTAAAATGCTTGATTTCGAGAGTGAGCGAAACTAATGAAAACATTGTTGGGGTAAAACCTAAAGGGAAAGACCTAGCACCAAATCCAATTTGCCATCTGATCTAACTTCTGGAGGCAGTCAAAATGAGCATTTGAATTCTTCCCTACCTTATTCCTGTGCTGAGATACAGGCTGCTCCAACCTGCTGTAAAATGCTTGATTTCGAGAGTGAGCGAAACTAATGAAAACATTGTTGGGGTAAAACCTAAAGGGAAAGACCTAGCACCAAATCCAATTTGCCATCTGATCTAACTTCTGGAGGCAGTCAAAATGAGCCTTAGAATTCTTCCCTACCTTATTCCTGTGCTGAGATACAGGCTGCTCCAACCTGCTGTAAAATGCTTGATTTCGAGAGTGAGCGAAACTAATGAAAACATTGTTGGGGTAAAACCTAAAGGGAAAGACCTAGCACCAAATCCAATTTGCCATCTGATCTAACTTCTGGAGGCAGTCAAAATGAGCCTTAGAATTCTTCCCTACCTTATTCCTGTGCTGAGATACAGGCTGCTCCAACCTGCTGTAAAATGCTTGATTTCGAGAGTGAGCGAAACTAATGAAAACATTGTTGGGGTAAAACCTAAAGGGAAAGACCTAGCACCAAATCCAATTTGCCATCTGATCTAACTTCTGGAGGCAGTCAAAATGAGCCTTAGAATTCTTCCCTACCTTATTCCTGTGCTGAGATACAGGCTGCTCCAACCTGCTGTAAAATGCTTGATTTCGAGAGTGAGCGAAACTAATGAAAACATTGTTGGGGTAAAACCTAAAGGGAAAGACCTAGCACCAAATCCAATTTGCCATCTGATCTAACTTCTGGAGGCAGTCAAAATGAGCCTTAGAATTCTTCCCTACCTTATTCCTGTGCTGAGATACAGGCTGCTCCAACCTGCTGTAAAATGCTTGATTTCGAGAGTGAGCGAAACTAATGAAAACATTGTTGGGGTAAAACCTAAAGGGAAAGACCTAGCACCAAATCCAATTTGCCATCTGATCTAACTTCTGGAGGCAGTCAAAATGAGCCTTAGAATTCTTCCCTACCTTATTCCTGTGCTGAGATACAGGCTGCTCCAACCTGCTGTAAAATGCTTGATTTCGAGAGTGAGCGAAACTAATGAAAACATTGTTGGGGTAAAACCTAAAGGGAAAGACCTAGCACCAAATCCAATTTGCCATCTGATCTAACTTCTGGAGGCAGTCAAAATGAGCCTTAGAATTCTTCCCTACCTTATTCCTGTGCTGAGATACAGGCTGCTCCAACCTGCTGTAAAATGCTTGATTTCGAGAGTGAGCAAAACTAATGAAAACATTGTTGGGGTAAAACCTAAAGGGAAAGACCTAGCACCAAATCCAATTTGCCATCTGATCTAACTTCTGGAGGCAGTCAAAATGAGCCTTAGAATTCTTCCCTACCTTATTCCTGTGCTGAGATACAGGCTGCTCCAACCTGCTGTAAAATGCTTGATTTCGAGAGTGAGCGAAACTAATGAAAACATTGTTGGGGTAAAACCTAAAGGGAAAGACCTAGCACCAAATCCAATTTGCCATCTGATCTAACTTCTGGAGGCAGTCAAAATGAGCCTTAGAATTCTTCCCTACCTTATTCCTGTGCTGAGATACAGGCTGCTCCAACCTGCTGTAAAATGCTTGATTTCGAGAGTGAGCGAAACTAATGAAAACATTGTTGGGGTAAAACCTAAAGGGAAAGACCTAGCACCAAATCCAATTTGCCATCTGATCTAACTTCTGGAGGCAGTCAAAATGAGCATTTGAATTCTTCCCTACCTTATTCCTGTGCTGAGATACAGGCTGCTCCAACCTGCTGTAAAATGCTTGATTTCGAGAGTGAGCGAAACTAATGAAAACATTGTTGGGGTAAAACCTAAAGGGAAAGACCTAGCACCAAATCCAATTTGCCATCTGATCTAACTTCTGGAGGCAGTCAAAATGAGCCTTAGAATTCTTCCCTACCTTATTCCTGTGCTGAGATACAGGCTGCTCCAACCTGCTGTAAAATGCTTGATTTCGAGAGTGAGCGAAACTAATGAAAACATTGTTGGGGTAAAACCTAAAGGGAAAGACCTAGCACCAAATCCAATTTGCCATCTGATCTAACTTCTGGAGGCAGTCAAAATGATCCTTAGAATTCTTCCCTACCTTATTCCTGTGCTGAGATACAGGCTGCTCCAACCTGCTGTAAAATGCTTGATTTCGAGAGTGAGCGAAACTAATGAAAACATTGTTGGGGTAAAACCTAAAGGGAAAGACCTAGCACCAAATCCAATTTGCCATCTGATCTAACTTCTGGAGGCAGTCAAAATGAGCCTTAGAATTCTTCCCTACCTTATTCCTGTGCTGAGATACAGGCTGCTCCAACCTGCTGTAAAATGCTTGATTTCGAGAGTGAGCGAAACTAATGAAAACATTGTTGGGGTAAAACCTAAAGGGAAAGACCTAGCACCAAATCCAATTTGCCATCTGATCTAACTTCTGGAGGCAGTCAAAATGAGCCTTAGAATTCTTCCCTACCTTATTCCTGTGCTGAGATACAGGCTGCTCCAACCTGCTGTAAAATGCTTGATTTCGAGAGTGAGCGAAACTAATGAAAACATTGTTGGGGTAAAACCTAAAGGGAAAGACCTAGCACCAAATCCAATTTGCCATCTGATCTAACTTCTGGAGGCAGTCAAAATGAGCCTTAGAATTCTTCCCTACCTTATTCCTGTGCTGAGATACAGGCTGCTCCAACCTGCTGTAAAATGCTTGATTTCGAGAGTGAGCGAAACTAATGAAAACATTGTTGGGGTAAAACCTAAAGGGAAAGACCTAGCACCAAATCCAATTTGCCATCTGATCTAACTTCTGGAGGCAGTCAAAATGAGCCTTAGAATTCTTCCCTACCTTATTCCTGTGCTGAGATACAGGCTGCTCCAACCTGCTGTAAAATGCTTGATTTCGAGAGTGAGCAAAACTAATGAAAACATTGTTGGGGTAAAACCTAAAGGGAAAGACCTAGCACCAAATCCAATTTGCCATCTGATCTAACTTCTGGAGGCAGTCAAAATGAGCCTTAGAATTCTTCCCTACCTTATTCCTGTGCTGAGATACAGGCTGCTCCAACCTGCTGTAAAATGCTTGATTTCGAGAGTGAGCGAAACTAATGAAAACATTGTTGGGGGTAAAACCTAAAGGGAAAGACCTAGCACCAAATCCAATTTGCCATCTGATCTAACTTCTGGAGGCAGTCAAAATGAGCATTTGAATCCTTCCCTACCTTATTCCTGTGCTGAGATACAGGCTGCTCCAACCTGCTGTAAAATGCTTGATTTCGAGAGTGAGCGAAACTAATGAAAACATTGTTGGGGTAAAACCTAAAGGGAAAGACCTAGCACCAAATCCAATTTGCCATCTGATCTAACTTCTGGAGGCAGTCAAAATGATCCTTAGAATTCTTCCCTACCTTATTCCTGTGCTGAGATACAGGCTGCTCCAACCTGCTGTAAAATGCTTGATTTCGAGAGTGACCGAAACTAATGAAAACATTGTTGGGGTAAAACCTAAAGGGAAAGACCTAGCACCAAATCCAATTTGCCATCTGATCTAACTTCTGGAGGCAGTCAAAATGAGCCTTAGAATTCTTCCCTACCTTATTCCTGTGCTGAGATACAGGCTGCTCCAACCTGCTGTAAAATGCTTGATTTCGAGAGTGAGCGAAACTAATGAAAACATTGTTGGGGTAAAACCTAAAGGGAAAGACCTAGCACCAAATCCAATTTGCCATCTGATCTAACTTCTGGAGGCAGTCAAAATGAGCCTTAGAATTCTTCCCTACCTTATTCCTGTGCTGAGATACAGGCTGCTCCAACCTGCTGTAAAATGCTTGATTTCGAGAGTGAGCGAAACTAATGAAAACATTGTTGGGGTAAAACCTAAAGGGAAAGACCTAGCACCAAATCCAATTTGCCATCTGATCTAACTTCTGGAGGCAGTCAAAATGATCCTTAGAATTCTTCCCTACCTTATTCCTGTGCTGAGATACAGGCTGCTCCAACCTGCTGTAAAATGCTTGATTTCGAGAGTGAGCGAAACTAATGAAAACATTGTTGGGGTAAAACCTAAAGGGAAAGACCTAGCACCAAATCCAATTTGCCATCTGATCTAACTTCTGGAGGCAGTCAAAATGAGCCTTAGAATTCTTCCCTACCTTATTCCTGTGCTGAGATACAGGCTGCTCCAACCTGCTGTAAAATGCTTGATTTCGAGAGTGAGCGAAACTAATGAAAACATTGTTGGGGTAAAACCTAAAGGGAAAGACCTAGCACCAAATCCAATTTGCCATCTGATCTAACTTCTGGAGGCAGTCAAAATGAGCCTTAGAATTCTTCCCTACCTTATTCCTGTGCTGAGATACAGGCTGCTCCAACCTGCTGTAAAATGCTTGATTTCGAGAGTGAGCGAAACTAATGAAAACATTGTTGGGGTAAAACCTAAAGGGAAAGACCTAGCACCAAATCCAATTTGCCATCTGATCTAACTTCTGGAGGCAGTCAAAATGATCCTTAGAATTCTTCCCTACCTTATTCCTGTGCTGAGATACAGGCTGCTCCAACCTGCTGTAAAATGCTTGATTTCGAGAGTGAGCGAAACTAATGAAAACATTGTTGGGGTAAAACCTAAAGGGAAAGACCTAGCACCAAATCCAATTTGCCATCTGATCTAACTTCTGGAGGCAGTCAAAATGAGCCTTAGAATTCTTCCCTACCTTATTCCTGTGCTGAGATACAGGCTGCTCCAACCTGCTGTAAAATGCTTGATTTCGAGAGTGAGCGAAACTAATGAAAACATTGTTGGGGTAAAACCTAAAGGGAAAGACCTAGCACCAAATCCAATTTGCCATCTGATCTAACTTCTGGAGGCAGTCAAAATGAGCCTTAGAATTCTTCCCTACCTTATTCCTGTGCTGAGATACAGGCTGCTCCAACCTGCTGTAAAATGCTTGATTTCGAGAGTGAGCGAAACTAATGAAAACATTGTTGGGGTAAAACCTAAAGGGAAAGACCTAGCACCAAATCCAATTTGCCATCTGATCTAACTTCTGGAGGCAGTCAAAATGAGCCTTAGAATTCTTCCCTACCTTATTCCTGTGCTGAGATACAGGCTGCTCCAACCTGCTGTAAAATGCTTGATTTCGAGAGTGAGCGAAACTAATGAAAACATTGTTGGGGTAAAACCTAAAGGGAAAGACCTAGCACCAAATCCAATTTGCCATCTGATCTAACTTCTGGAGGCAGTCAAAATGAGCCTTAGAATTCTTCCCTACCTTATTCCTGTGCTGAGATACAGGCTGCTCCAACCTGCTGTAAAATGCTTGATTTCGAGAGTGAGCGAAACTAATGAAAACATTGTTGGGGTAAAACCTAAAGGGAAAGACCTAGCACCAAATCCAATTTGCCATCTGATCTAACTTCTGGAGGCAGTCAAAATGAGCCTTAGAATTCTTCCCTACCTTATTCCTGTGCTGAGATACAGGCTGCTCCAACCTGCTGTAAAATGCTTGATTTCGAGAGTGAGCGAAACTAATGAAAACATTGTTGGGGTAAAACCTAAAGGGAAAGACCTAGCACCAAATCCAATTTGCCATCTGATCTAACTTCTGGAGGCAGTCAAAATGAGCCTTAGAATTCTTCCCTACCTTATTCCTGTGCTGAGATACAGGCTGCTCCAACCTGCTGTAAAATGCTTGATTTCGAGAGTGAGCGAAACTAATGAAAACATTGTTGGGGTAAAACCTAAAGGGAAAGACCTAGCACCAAATCCAATTTGCCATCTGATCTAACTTCTGGAGGCAGTCAAAATGATCCTTAGAATTCTTCCCTACCTTATTCCTGTGCTGAGATACAGGCTGCTCCAACCTGCTGTAAAATGCTTGATTTCGAGAGTGAGCGAAACTAATGAAAACATTGTTGGGGTAAAACCTAAAGGGAAAGACCTAGCACCAAATCCAATTTGCCATCTGATCTAACTTCTGGAGGCAGTCAAAATGAGCCTTAGAATTCTTCCCTACCTTATTCCTGTGCTGAGATACAGGCTGCTCCAACCTGCTGTAAAATGCTTGATTTCGAGAGTGAGCGAAACTAATGAAAACATTGTTGGGGTAAAACCTAAAGGGAAAGACCTAGCACCAAATCCAATTTGCCATCTGATCTAACTTCTGGAGGCAGTCAAAATGAGCATTTGAATTCTTCCCTACCTTATTCCTGTGCTGAGATACAGGCTGCTCCAACCTGCTGTAAAATGCTTGATTTCGAGAGTGAGCGAAACTAATGAAAACATTGTTGGGGTAAAACCTAAAGGGAAAGACCTAGCACCAAATCCAATTTGCCATCTGATCTAACTTCTGGAGGCAGTCAAAATGAGCCTTAGAATTCTTCCCTACCTTATTCCTGTGCTGAGATACAGGCTGCTCCAACCTGCTGTAAAATGCTTGATTTCGAGAGTGAGCGAAACTAATGAAAACATTGTTGGGGTAAAACCTAAAGGGAAAGACCTAGCACCAAATCCAATTTGCTATCTGATCTAACTTCTGGAGGCAGTCAAAATGATCCTTAGAATTCTTCCCTACCTTATTCCTGTGCTGAGATACAGGCTGCTCCAACCTGCTGTAAAATGCTTGATTTCGAGAGTGAGCGAAACTAATGAAAACATTGTTGGGGTAAAACCTAAAGGGAAAGACCTAGCACCAAATCCAATTTGCCATCTGATCTAACTTCTGGAGGCAGTCAAAATGAGCCTTAGAATTCTTCCCTACCTTATTCCTGTGCTGAGATACAGGCTGCTCCAACCTGCTGTAAAATGCTTGATTTCGAGAGTGAGCGAAACTAATGAAAACATTGTTGGGGTAAAACCTAAAGGGAAAGACCTAGCACCAAATCCAATTTGCCATCTGATCTAACTTCTGGAGGCAGTCAAAATGATCCTTAGAATTCTTCCCTACCTTATTCCTGGGCTGAGATACA
>NW_027145284.1:0-24814 GCF_026170545.1 Melanerpes formicivorus | reverse complement strand
ACTCTCGAAATCAAGCATTTTACAGCAGGTTGGAGCAGCCTGTATCTCAGCACAGGAATAAGGTAGGGAAGAATTCTAAGGATCATTTTGACTGCCTCCAGAAGTTAGATCAGATGGCAAATTGGATTTGGTGCTAGGTCTTTCCCTTTAGGTTTTACCCCAACAATGTTTTCATTAGTTTCGCTCACTCTCGAAATCAAGCATTTTACAGCAGGTTGGAGCAGCCTGTATCTCAGCACAGGAATAAGGTAGGGAAGAATTCTAAGGATCATTTTGACTGCCTCCAGAAGTTAGATCAGATGGCAAATTGGATTTGGTGCTAGGTCTTTCCCTTTAGGTTTTACCCCAACAATGTTTTCATTAGTTTCGCTCACTCTCAAAATCAAGCATTTTACAGCAGGTTGGAGCAGCCTGTGTCTCAGCACAGGAATAAGGTAGGGAAGAATTCTAAGGATCATTTTGACTGCCTCCAGAAGTTAGATCAGATGGCAAATTGGATTTGGTGCTAGGTCTTTCCCTTTAGGTTTTACCCCAACAATGTTTTCATTAGTTTCGCTCACTCTCGAAATCAAGCATTTTACAGCAGGTTGGAGCAGCCTGTATCTCAGCACAGGAATAAGGTAGGGAAGAATTCTAAGGATCATTTTGACTGCCTCCAGAAGTTAGATCAGATGGCAAATTGGATTTGGTGCTAGGTCTTTCCCTTTAGGTTTTACCCCAACAATGTTTTCATTAGTTTCGCTCACTCTCGAAATCAAGCATTTTACAGCAGGTTGGAGCAGCCTGTATCTCAGCACAGGAATAAGGTAGGGAAGAATTCTAAGGATCATTTTTACTGCCTCCAGAAGTTAGATCAGATGGCAAATTGGATTTGGTGCTAGGTCTTTCCCTTTAGGTTTTACCCCAACAATGTTTTCATTAGTTTCGCTCACTCTCAAAATCAAGCATTTTACAGCAGGTTGGAGCAGCCTGTATCTCAGCACAGGAATAAGGTAGGGAAGAATTCTAAGGATCATTTTGACTGCCTCCAGAAGTTAGATCAGATGGCAAATTGGATTTGGTGCTAGGTCTTTCCCTTTAGGTTTTACCCCAACAATGTTTTCATTAGTTTCGCTCACTCTCGAAATCAAGCATTTTACAGCAGGTTGGAGCAGCCTGTATCTCAGCACAGGAATAAGGTAGGGAAGAATTCTAAGGATCATTTTGACTGCCTCCAGAAGTTAGATCAGATGGCAAATTGGATTTGGTGCTAGGTCTTTCCCTTTAGGTTTTACCCCAACAATGTTTTCATTAGTTTCGCTCACTCTCGAAATCAAGCATTTTACAGCAGGTTGGAGCAGCCTGTATCTCAGCACAGGAATAAGGTAGGGAAGAATTCTAAGGATCATTTTGACTGCCTCCAGAAGTTAGATCAGATGGCAAATTGGATTTGGTGCTAGGTCTTTCCCTTTAGGTTTTACCCCAACAATGTTTTCATTAGTTTCGCTCACTCTCGAAATCAAGCATTTTACAGCAGGTTGGAGCAGCCTGTATCTCAGCACAGGAATAAGGTAGGGAAGAATTCTAAGGATCATTTTGACTGCCTCCAGAAGTTAGATCAGATGGCAAATTGGATTTGGTGCTAGGTCTTTCCCTTTAGGTTTTACCCCAACAATGTTTTCATTAGTTTCGCTCACTCTCGAAATCAAGCATTTTACAGCAGGTTGGAGCAGCCTGTATCTCAGCACAGGAATAAGGTAGGGAAGAATTCTAAGGATCATTTTGACTGCCTCCAGAAGTTAGATCAGATGGCAAATTGGATTTGGTGCTAGGTCTTTCCCTTTAGGTTTTACCCCAACAATGTTTTCATTAGTTTCGCTCACTCTCGAAATCAAGCATTTTACAGCAGGTTGGAGCAGCCTGTATCTCAGCACAGGAATAAGGTAGGGAAGAATTCTAAGGATCATTTTGACTGCCTCCAGAAGTTAGATCAGATGGCAAATTGGATTTGGTGCTAGGTCTTTCCCTTTAGGTTTTACCCCAACAATGTTTTCATTAGTTTCGCTCACTCTCGAAATCAAGCATTTTACAGCAGGTTGGAGCAGCCTGTATCTCAGCACAGGAATAAGGTAGGGAAGAATTCAAATACTCATTTTGACTGCCTCCAGAAGTTAGATCAGATGGCAAATTGGATTTGGTGCTAGGTCTTTCCCTTTAGGTTTTACCCCAACAATGTTTTCATTAGTTTCGCTCACTCTCGAAATCAAGCATTTTACAGCAGGTTGGAGCAGCCTGTATCTCAGCACAGGAATAAGGTAGGGAAGAATTCTAAGGATCATTTTGACTGCCTCCAGAAGTTAGATCAGATGGCAAATTGGATTTGGTGCTAGGTCTTTCCCTTTAGGTTTTACCCCAACAATGTTTTCATTAGTTTCGCTCACTCTCGAAATCAAGCATTTTACAGCAGGTTGGAGCAGCCTGTATCTCAGCACAGGAATAAGGTAGGGAAGAATTCAAATACTCATTTTGACTGCCTCCAGAAGTTAGATCAGATGGCAAATTGGATTTGGTGCTAGGTCTTTCCCTTTAGGTTTTACCCCAACAATGTTTTCATTAGTTTCGCTCACTCTCGAAATCAAGCATTTTACAGCAGGTTGGAGCAGCCTGTATCTCAGCACAGGAATAAGGTAGGGAAGAATTCAAATACTCATTTTGACTGCCTGCAGAAGTTAGATCAGATGGCAAATTGGATTTGGTGCTAGGTCTTTCCCTTTAGGTTTTACCCCAACAATGTTTTCATTAGTTTCGCTCACTCTCGAAATCAAGCATTTTACAGCAGGTTGGAGCAGCCTGTATCTCAGCACAGGAATAAGGTAGGGAAGAATTCTAAGGATCATTTTGACTGCCTCCAGAAGTTAGATCAGCTGGCAAATTGGATTTGGTGCTAGGTCTTTCCCTTTAGGTTTTACCCCAACAATGTTTTCATTAGTTTCGCTCACTCTCGAAATCAAGCATTTTACAGCAGGTTGGAGCAGCCTGTATCTCAGCACAGGAATAAGGTAGGGAAGAATTCTAAGGATCATTTTGACTGCCTCCAGAAGTTAGATCAGATGGCAAATTGGATTTGGTGCTAGGTCTTTCCCTTTAGGTTTTACCCCAACAATGTTTTCATTAGTTTCGCTCACTCTCGAAATCAAGCATTTTACAGCAGGTTGGAGCAGCCTGTATCTCAGCACAGGAATAAGGTAGGGAAGAATTCTAAGGATCATTTTGACTGCCTCCAGAAGTTAGATCAGATGGCAAATTGGATTTGGTGCTAGGTCTTTCCCTTTAGGTTTTACCCCAACAATGTTTTCATTAGTTTCGCTCACTCTCGAAATCAAGCATTTTTACAGCAGGTTGGAGCAGCCTGTATCTCAGCACAGGAATAAGGTAGGGAAGAATTCTAAGGATCATTTTGACTGCCTCCAGAAGTTAGATCAGATGGCAAATTGGATTTGGTGCTAGGTCTTTCCCTTTAGGTTTTACCCCAACAATGTTTTCATTAGTTTCGCTCACTCTCAAAATCAAGCATTTTACAGCAGGTTGGAGCAGCCTGTGTCTCAGCACAGGAATAAGGTAGGGAAGAATTCTAAGGATCATTTTGACTGCCTCCAGAAGTTAGATCAGATGGCAAATTGGATTTGGTGCTAGGTCTTTCCCTTTAGGTTTTACCCCAACAATGTTTTCATTAGTTTCGCTCACTCTCGAAATCAAGCATTTTACAGCAGGTTGGAGCAGCCTGTATCTCAGCACAGGAATAAGGTAGGGAAGAATTCTAAGGATCATTTTGACTGCCTCCAGAAGTTAGATCAGATGGCAAATTGGATTTGGTGCTAGGTCTTTCCCTTTAGGTTTTACCCCAACAATGTTTTCATTAGTTTCGCTCACTCTCGAAATCAAGCATTTTACAGCAGGTTGGAGCAGCCTGTATCTCAGCACAGGAATAAGGTAGGGAAGAATTCTAAGGATCATTTTTACTGCCTCCAGAAGTTAGATCAGATGGCAAATTGGATTTGGTGCTAGGTCTTTCCCTTTAGGTTTTACCCCAACAATGTTTTCATTAGTTTCGCTCACTCTCAAAATCAAGCATTTTACAGCAGGTTGGAGCAGCCTGTATCTCAGCACAGGAATAAGGTAGGGAAGAATTCTAAGGATCATTTTGACTGCCTCCAGAAGTTAGATCAGATGGCAAATTGGATTTGGTGCTAGGTCTTTCCCTTTAGGTTTTACCCCAACAATGTTTTCATTAGTTTCGCTCACTCTCGAAATCAAGCATTTTACAGCAGGTTGGAGCAGCCTGTATCTCAGCACAGGAATAAGGTAGGGAAGAATTCTAAGGATCATTTTGACTGCCTCCAGAAGTTAGATCAGATGGCAAATTGGATTTGGTGCTAGGTCTTTCCCTTTAGGTTTTACCCCAACAATGTTTTCATTAGTTTCGCTCACTCTCGAAATCAAGCATTTTACAGCAGGTTGGAGCAGCCTGTATCTCAGCACAGGAATAAGGTAGGGAAGAATTCTAAGGATCATTTTGACTGCCTCCAGAAGTTAGATCAGATGGCAAATTGGATTTGGTGCTAGGTCTTTCCCTTTAGGTTTTACCCCAACAATGTTTTCATTAGTTTCGCTCACTCTCGAAATCAAGCATTTTACAGCAGGTTGGAGCAGCCTGTATCTCAGCACAGGAATAAGGTAGGGAAGAATTCTAAGGATCATTTTGACTGCCTCCAGAAGTTAGATCAGATGGCAAATTGGATTTGGTGCTAGGTCTTTCCCTTTAGGTTTTACCCCAACAATGTTTTCATTAGTTTCGCTCACTCTCGAAATCAAGCATTTTACAGCAGGTTGGAGCAGCCTGTAATCTCAGCACAGGAATAAGGTAGGGAAGAATTCAAATACTCATTTTGACTGCCTCCCAGAAGTTAGATCAGATGGCAAATTGGATTTGGTGCTAGGCCTTTCCCTTTAGGTTTTACCCCCAACAATGTTTTCATTAGTTTCGCTCACTCTCGAAATCAAGCATTTTACAGCAGGTTGGAGCAGCCTGTATCTCAGCACAGGAATAAGGTAGGGAAGAATTCTAAGGATCATTTTGACTGCCTCCAGAAGTTAGATCAGATGGCAAATTGGATTTGGTGCTAGGTCTTTCCCTTTAGGTTTTACCCCAACAATGTTTTCATTAGTTTCGCTCACTCTCGAAATCAAGCATTTTACAGCAGGTTGGAGCAGCCTGTATCTCAGCACAGGAATAAGGTAGGGAAGAATTCTAAGGATCATTTTGACTGCCTCCAGAAGTTAGATCAGATGGCAAATTGGATTTGGTGCTAGGTCTTTCCCTTTAGGTTTTACCCCAACAATGTTTTTCATTAGTTTCGCTCACTCTCGAAATCAAGCATTTTACAGCAGGTTGGAGCAGCCTGTATCTCAGCACAGGAATAAGGTAGGGAAGAATTCAAATACTCATTTTGACTGCCTCCAGAAGTTAGATCAGATGGCAAATTGGATTTGGTGCTAGGTCTTTCCCTTTAGGTTTTACCCCAACAATGTTTTCATTAGTTTCGCTCACTCTCGAAATCAAGCATTTTACAGCAGGTTGGAGCAGCTGTATCTCAGCACAGGAATAAGGTAGGGAAGAATTCTAAGGATCATTTTGACTGCCTCCAGAAGTTAGATCAGATGGCAAATTGGATTTGGTGCTAGGTCTTTCCCTTTAGGTTTTACCCCAACAATGTTTTCATTAGTTTCGCTCACTCTCGAAATCAAGCATTTTACAGCAGGTTGGAGCAGCCTGTATCTCAGCACAGGAATAAGGTAGGGAAGAATTCTAAGGATCATTTTGACTGCCTCCAGAAGTTAGATCAGATGGCAAATTGGATTTGGTGCTAGGTCTTTCCCTTTAGGTTTTACCCCAACAATGTTTTCATTAGTTTCGCTCACTCTCGAAATCAAGCATTTTACAGCAGGTTGGAGCAGCCTGTATCTCAGCACAGGAATAAGGTAGGGAAGAATTCAAATACTCATTTTGACTGCCTCCAGAAGTTAGATCAGATGGCAAATTGGATTTGGTGCTAGGTCTTTCCCTTTAGGTTTTACCCCAACAATGTTTTCATTAGTTTCGCTCACTCTCGAAATCAAGCATTTTACAGCAGGTTGGAGCAGCCTGTATCTCAGCACAGGAATAAGGTAGGGAAGAATTCTAAGGATCATTTTGACTGCCTCCAGAAGTTAGATCAGATGGCAAATTGGATTTGGTGCTAGGTCTTTCCCTTTAGGTTTTACCCCAACAATGTTTTCATTAGTTTCGCTCACTCTCGAAATCAAGCATTTTACAGCAGGTTGGAGCAGCCTGTATCTCAGCACAGGAATAAGGTAGGGAAGAATTCTAAGGATCATTTTGACTGCCTCCAGAAGTTAGATCAGATGGCAAATTGGATTTGGTGCTAGGTCTTTCCCTTTAGGTTTTTACCCCAACAATGTTTTCATTAGTTTCGCTCACTCTCAAAATCAAGCATTTTACAGCAGGTTGGAGCAGCCTGTATCTCAGCACAGGAATAAGGTAGGGAAGAATTCTAAGGATCATTTTGACTGCCTCCAGAAGTTAGATCAGATGGCAAATTGGATTTGGTGCTAGGTCTTTCCCTTTAGGTTTTACCCCAACAATGTTTTCATTAGTTTCGCTCACTCTCGAAATCAAGCATTTTACAGCAGGTTGGAGCAGCCTGTATCTCAGCACAGGAATAAGGTAGGGAAGAATTCTAAGGATCATTTTGACTGCCTCCAGAAGTTAGATCAGATGGCAAATTGGATTTGGTGCTAGGTCTTTCCCTTTAGGTTTTACCCCAACAATGTTTTCATTAGTTTCGCTCACTCTCGAAATCAAGCATTTTACAGCAGGTTGGAGCAGCCTGTATCTCAGCACAGGAATAAGGTAGGGAAGAATTCTAAGGATCATTTTGACTGCCTCCAGAAGTTAGATCAGATGGCAAATTGGATTTGGTGCTAGGTCTTTCCCTTTAGGTTTTACCCCAACAATGTTTTCATTAGTTTCGCTCACTCTCGAAATCAAGCATTTTACAGCAGGTTGGAGCAGCCTGTATCTCAGCACAGGAATAAGGTAGGGAAGAATTCTAAGGATCATTTTGACTGCCTCCAGAAGTTAGATCAGATGGCAAATTGGATTTGGTGCTAGGTCTTTCCCTTTAGGTTTTACCCCAACAATGTTTTCATTAGTTTCGCTCACTCTCGAAATCAAGCATTTTACAGCAGGTTGGAGCAGCCTGTATCTCAGCACAGGAATAAGGTAGGGAAGAATTCTAAGGATCATTTTGACTGCCTCCAGAAGTTAGATCAGATGGCAAATTGGATTTGGTGCTAGGTCTTTCCCTTTAGGTTTTACCCCAACAATGTTTTCATTAGTTTCGCTCACTCTCGAAATCAAGCATTTTACAGCAGGTTGGAGCAGCCTGTATCTCAGCACAGGAATAAGGTAGGGAAGAATTCAAATACTCATTTTGACTGCCTCCAGAAGTTAGATCAGATGGCAAATTGGATTTGGTGCTAGGTCTTTCCCTTTAGGTTTTACCCCAACAATGTTTTCATTAGTTTCGCTCACTCTCGAAATCAAGCATTTTACAGCAGGTTGGAGCAGCCTGTATCTCAGCACAGGAATAAGGTAGGGAAGAATTCTAAGGATCATTTTGACTGCCTCCAGAAGTTAGATCAGATGGCAAATTGGATTTGGTGCTAGGTCTTTCCCTTTAGGTTTTACCCCAACAATGTTTTCATTAGTTTCGCTCACTCTCGAAATCAAGCATTTTACAGCAGGTTGGAGCAGCCTGTATCTCAGCACAGGAATAAGGTAGGGAAGAATTCTAAGGATCATTTTGACTGCCTCCAGAAGTTAGATCAGATGGCAAATTGGATTTGGTGCTAGGTCTTTCCCTTTAGGTTTTACCCCAACAATGTTTTCATTAGTTTCGCTCACTCTCAAAATCAAGCATTTTACAGCAGGTTGGAGCAGCCTGTATCTCAGCACAGGAATAAGGTAGGGAAGAATTCTAAGGATCATTTTGACTGCCTCCAGAAGTTAGATCAGATGGCAAATTGGATTTGGTGCTAGGTCTTTCCCTTTAGGTTTTACCCCAACAATGTTTTCATTAGTTTCGCTCACTCTCGAAATCAAGCATTTTACAGCAGGTTGGAGCAGCCTGTATCTCAGCACAGGAATAAGGTAGGGAAGAATTCTAAGGATCATTTTGACTGCCTCCAGAAGTTAGATCAGATGGCAAATTGGATTTGGTGCTAGGTCTTTCCCTTTAGGTTTTACCCCAACAATGTTTTCATTAGTTTCGCTCACTCTCGAAATCAAGCATTTTACAGCAGGTTGGAGCAGCCTGTATCTCAGCACAGGAATAAGGTAGGGAAGAATTCTAAGGATCATTTTGACTGCCTCCAGAAGTTAGATCAGATGGCAAATTGGATTTGGTGCTAGGTCTTTCCCTTTAGGTTTTACCCCAACAATGTTTTCATTAGTTTCGCTCACTCTCGAAATCAAGCATTTTACAGCAGGTTGGAGCAGCCTGTATCTCAGCACAGGAATAAGGTAGGGAAGAATTCAAATACTCATTTTGACTGCCTCCAGAAGTTAGATCAGATGGCAAATTGGATTTGGTGCTAGGTCTTTCCCTTTAGGTTTTACCCCAACAATGTTTTCATTAGTTTCGCTCACTCTCGAAATCAAGCATTTTACAGCAGGTTGGAGCAGCCTGTATCTCAGCACAGGAATAAGGTAGGGAAGAATTCTAAGGATCATTTTGACTGCCTCCAGAAGTTAGATCAGATGGCAAATTGGATTTGGTGCTAGGTCTTTCCCTTTAGGTTTTACCCCAACAATGTTTTCATTAGTTTCGCTCACTCTCGAAATCAAGCATTTTACAGCAGGTTGGAGCAGCCTGTATCTCAGCACAGGAATAAGGTAGGGAAGAATTCTAAGGATCATTTTGACTGCCTCCAGAAGTTAGATCAGATGGCAAATTGGATTTGGTGCTAGGTCTTTCCCTTTAGGTTTTACCCCAACAATGTTTTCATTAGTTTCGCTCACTCTCGAAATCAAGCATTTTACAGCAGGTTGGAGCAGCCTGTATCTCAGCACAGGAATAAGGTAGGGAAGAATTCAAATACTCATTTTGACTGCCTGCAGAAGTTAGATCAGATGGCAAATTGGATTTGGTGCTAGGTCTTTCCCTTTAGGTTTTACCCCAACAATGTTTTCATTAGTTTCGCTCACTCTCGAAATCAAGCATTTTACAGCAGGTTGGAGCAGCCTGTATCTCAGCACAGGAATAAGGTAGGGAAGAATTCTAAGGATCATTTTGACTGCCTCCAGAAGTTAGATCAGATGGCAAATTGGATTTGGTGCTAGGTCTTTCCCTTTAGGTTTTACCCCAACAATGTTTTCATTAGTTTCGCTCACTCTCGAAATCAAGCATTTTACAGCAGGTTGGAGCAGCCTGTATCTCAGCACAGGAATAAGGTAGGGAAGAATTCTAAGGATCATTTTGACTGCCTCCAGAAGTTAGATCAGATGGCAAATTGGATTTGGTGCTAGGTCTTTCCCTTTAGGTTTTACCCCAACAATGTTTTCATTAGTTTCGCTCACTCTCGAAATCAAGCATTTTACAGCAGGTTGGAGCAGCCTGTATCTCAGCACAGGAATAAGGTAGGGAAGAATTCTAAGGATCATTTTGACTGCCTCCAGAAGTTAGATCAGATGGCAAATTGGATTTGGTGCTAGGTCTTTCCCTTTAGGTTTTACCCCAACAATGTTTTCATTAGTTTCGCTCACTCTCGAAATCAAGCATTTTACAGCAGGTTGGAGCAGCCTGTATCTCAGCACAGGAATAAGGTAGGGAAGAATTCTAAGGATCATTTTGACTGCCTCCAGAAGTTAGATCAGATGGCAAATTGGATTTGGTGCTAGGTCTTTCCCTTTAGGTTTTACCCCAACAATGTTTTCATTAGTTTCGCTCACTCTCGAAATCAAGCATTTTACAGCAGGTTGGAGCAGCCTGTATCTCAGCACAGGAATAAGGTAGGGAAGAATTCAAATACTCATTTTGACTGCCTCCAGAAGTTAGATCAGATGGCAAATTGGATTTGGTGCTAGGCCTTTCCCTTTAGGTTTTACCCCAACAATGTTTTCATTAGTTTCGCTCACTCTCGAAATCAAGCATTTTACAGCAGGTTGGAGCAGCCTGTATCTCAGCACAGGAATAAGGTAGGGAAGAATTCTAAGGATCATTTTGACTGCCTCCAGAAGTTAGATCAGATGGCAAATTGGATTTGGTGCTAGGTCTTTCCCTTTAGGTTTTACCCCAACAATGTTTTCATTAGTTTCGCTCACTCTCGAAATCAAGCATTTTACAGCAGGTTGGAGCAGCCTGTATCTCAGCACAGGAATAAGGTAGGGAAGAATTCTAAGGATCATTTTGACTGCCTCCAGAAGTTAGATCAGATGGCAAATTGGATTTGGTGCTAGGTCTTTCCCTTTAGGTTTTACCCCAACAATGTTTTCATTAGTTTCGCTCACTCTCGAAATCAAGCATTTTACAGCAGGTTGGAGCAGCCTGTATCTCAGCACAGGAATAAGGTAGGGAAGAATTCAAATACTCATTTTGACTGCCTCCAGAAGTTAGATCAGATGGCAAATTGGATTTGGTGCTAGGTCTTTCCCTTTAGGTTTTACCCCAACAATGTTTTCATTAGTTTCGCTCACTCTCGAAATCAAGCATTTTACAGCAGGTTGGAGCAGCCTGTATCTCAGCACAGGAATAAGGTAGGGAAGAATTCTAAGGATCATTTTGACTGCCTCCAGAAGTTAGATCAGATGGCAAATTGGATTTGGTGCTAGGTCTTTCCCTTTAGGTTTTACCCCAACAATGTTTTCATTAGTTTCGCTCACTCTCGAAATCAAGCATTTTACAGCAGGTTGGAGCAGCCTGTATCTCAGCACAGGAATAAGGTAGGGAAGAATTCTAAGGATCATTTTGACTGCCTCCAGAAGTTAGATCAGATGGCAAATTGGATTTGGTGCTAGGTCTTTCCCTTTAGGTTTTACCCCAACAATGTTTTCATTAGTTTCGCTCACTCTCGAAATCAAGCATTTTACAGCAGGTTGGAGCAGCCTGTATCTCAGCACAGGAATAAGGTAGGGAAGAATTCTAAGGATCATTTTGACTGCCTCCAGAAGTTAGATCAGATGGCAAATTGGATTTGGTGCTAGGTCTTTCCCTTTAGGTTTTACCCCAACAATGTTTTCATTAGTTTCGCTCACTCCCGAAATCAAGCATTTTACAGCAGGTTGGAGCAGCCTGTATCTCAGCACAGGAATAAGGTAGGGAAGAATTCTAAAGATCATTTTGACTGCCTCCAGAAGTTAGATCAGATGGCAAATTGGATTTGGTGCTAGGTCTTTCCCTTTAGGTTTTACCCCAACAATGTTTTCATTAGTTTCGCTCACTCTCGAAATCAAGCATTTTACAGCAGGTTGGAGCAGCCTGTATCTCAGCACAGGAATAAGGTAGGGAAGAATTCTAAGGATCATTTTGACTGCCTCCAGAAGTTAGATCAGATGGCAAATTGGATTTGGTGCTAGGTCTTTCCCTTTAGGTTTTACCCCAACAATGTTTTCATTAGTTTCGCTCACTCTCGAAATCAAGCATTTTACAGCA
The DNA here is from genome assembly GCF_026170545.1 of Melanerpes formicivorus. Classification (NCBI taxonomy): domain Eukaryota; kingdom Metazoa; phylum Chordata; class Aves; order Piciformes; family Picidae; genus Melanerpes; species Melanerpes formicivorus. The sequence goes on along the minus strand of NW_027145284.1, from coordinate 13,064 downwards.
GGTTGGAGCAGCCTGTATCTCAGCACAGGAATAAGGTAGGGAAGAATTCTAAGGATCATTTTGACTGCCTCCAGAAGTTAGATCAGATGGCAAATTGGATTTGGTGCTAGGTCTTTCCCTTTAGGTTTTACCCCAACAATGTTTTCATTAGTTTCGCTCACTCTCGAAATCAAGCATTTTACAGCAGGTTGGAGCAGCCTGTATCTCAGCACAGGAATAAGGTAGGGAAGAATTCTAAGGATCATTTTGACTGCCTCCAGAAGTTAGATCAGATGGCAAATTGGATTTGGTGCTAGGTCTTTCCCTTTAGGTTTTACCCCAACAATGTTTTCATTAGTTTCGCTCACTCTCAAAATCAAGCATTTTACAGCAGGTTGGAGCAGCCTGTATCTCAGCACAGGAATAAGGTAGGGAAGAATTCTAAGGATCATTTTGACTGCCTCCAGAAGTTAGATCAGATGGCAAATTGGATTTGGTGCTAGGTCTTTCCCTTTAGGTTTTACCCCAACAATGTTTTCATTAGTTTCGCTCACTCTCGAAATCAAGCATTTTACAGCAGGTTGGAGCAGCCTGTATCTCAGCACAGGAATAAGGTAGGGAAGAATTCTAAGGATCATTTTGACTGCCTCCAGAAGTTAGATCAGATGGCAAATTGGATTTGGTGCTAGGTCTTTCCCTTTAGGTTTTACCCCAACAATGTTTTCATTAGTTTCGCTCACTCTCGAAATCAAGCATTTTACAGCAGGTTGGAGCAGCCTGTATCTCAGCACAGGAATAAGGTAGGGAAGAATTCTAAGGATCATTTTGACTGCCTCCAGAAGTTAGATCAGATGGCAAATTGGATTTGGTGCTAGGTCTTTCCCTTTAGGTTTTACCCCAACAATGTTTTCATTAGTTTCGCTCACTCTCGAAATCAAGCATTTTACAGCAGGTTGGAGCAGCCTGTATCTCAGCACAGGAATAAGGTAGGGAAGAATTCAAATACTCATTTTGACTGCCTCCAGAAGTTAGATCAGATGGCAAATTGGATTTGGTGCTAGGTCTTTCCCTTTAGGTTTTACCCCAACAATGTTTTCATTAGTTTCGCTCACTCTCGAAATCAAGCATTTTACAGCAGGTTGGAGCAGCCTGTATCTCAGCACAGGAATAAGGTAGGGAAGAATTCTAAGGATCATTTTGACTGCCTCCAGAAGTTAGATCAGATGGCAAATTGGATTTGGTGCTAGGTCTTTCCCTTTAGGTTTTACCCCAACAATGTTTTCATTAGTTTCGCTCACTCTCGAAATCAAGCATTTTACAGCAGGTTGGAGCAGCCTGTATCTCAGCACAGGAATAAGGTAGGGAAGAATTCAAATACTCATTTTGACTGCCTCCAGAAGTTAGATCAGATGGCAAATTGGATTTGGTGCTAGGTCTTTCCCTTTAGGTTTTACCCCAACAATGTTTTCATTAGTTTCGCTCACTCTCGAAATCAAGCATTTTACAGCAGGTTGGAGCAGCCTGTATCTCAGCACAGGAATAAGGTAGGGAAGAATTCAAATACTCATTTTGACTGCCTGCAGAAGTTAGATCAGATGGCAAATTGGATTTGGTGCTAGGTCTTTCCCTTTAGGTTTTACCCCAACAATGTTTTCATTAGTTTCGCTCACTCTCGAAATCAAGCATTTTACAGCAGGTTGGAGCAGCCTGTATCTCAGCACAGGAATAAGGTAGGGAAGAATTCTAAGGATCATTTTGACTGCCTCCAGAAGTTAGATCAGCTGGCAAATTGGATTTGGTGCTAGGTCTTTCCCTTTAGGTTTTACCCCAACAATGTTTTCATTAGTTTCGCTCACTCTCGAAATCAAGCATTTTACAGCAGGTTGGAGCAGCCTGTATCTCAGCACAGGAATAAGGTAGGGAAGAATTCTAAGGATCATTTTGACTGCCTCCAGAAGTTAGATCAGATGGCAAATTGGATTTGGTGCTAGGTCTTTCCCTTTAGGTTTTACCCCAACAATGTTTTCATTAGTTTCGCTCACTCTCGAAATCAAGCATTTTACAGCAGGTTGGAGCAGCCTGTATCTCAGCACAGGAATAAGGTAGGGAAGAATTCTAAGGATCATTTTGACTGCCTCCAGAAGTTAGATCAGATGGCAAATTGGATTTGGTGCTAGGTCTTTCCCTTTAGGTTTTACCCCAACAATGTTTTCATTAGTTTCGCTCACTCTCGAAATCAAGCATTTTACAGCAGGTTGGAGCAGCCTGTATCTCAGCACAGGAATAAGGTAGGGAAGAATTCTAAGGATCATTTTGACTGCCTCCAGAAGTTAGATCAGATGGCAAATTGGATTTGGTGCTAGGTCTTTCCCTTTAGGTTTTACCCCAACAATGTTTTCATTAGTTTCGCTCACTCTCGAAATCAAGCATTTTACAGCAGGTTGGAGCAGCCTGTATCTCAGCACAGGAATAAGGTAGGGAAGAATTCTAAGGATCATTTTGACTGCCTCCAGAAGTTAGATCAGATGGCAAATTGGATTTGGTGCTAGGTCTTTCCCTTTAGGTTTTACCCCAACAATGTTTTCATTAGTTTCGCTCACTCTCGAAATCAAGCATTTTACAGCAGGTTGGAGCAGCCTGTATCTCAGCACAGGAATAAGGTAGGGAAGAATTCTAAGGATCATTTTGACTGCCTCCAGAAGTTAGATCAGATGGCAAATTGGATTTGGTGCTAGGTCTTTCCCTTTAGGTTTTACCCCAACAATGTTTTCATTAGTTTCGCTCACTCTCGAAATCAAGCATTTTACAGCAGGTTGGAGCAGCCTGTATCTCAGCACAGGAATAAGGTAGGGAAGAATTCTAAGGATCATTTTGACTGCCTCCAGAAGTTAGATCAGATGGCAAATTGGATTTGGTGCTAGGTCTTTCCCTTTAGGTTTTACCCCAACAATGTTTTCATTAGTTTCGCTCACTCTCGAAATCAAGCATTTTACAGCAGGTTGGAGCAGCCTGTATCTCAGCACAGGAATAAGGTAGGGAAGAATTCTAAGGATCATTTTGACTGCCTCCAGAAGTTAGATCAGATGGCAAATTGGATTTGGTGCTAGGTCTTTCCCTTTAGGTTTTACCCCAACAATGTTTTCATTAGTTTCGCTCACTCTCGAAATCAAGCATTTTACAGCAGGTTGGAGCAGCCTGTATCTCAGCACAGGAATAAGGTAGGGAAGAATTCTAAGGATCATTTTGACTGCCTCCAGAAGTTAGATCAGATGGCAAATTGGATTTGGTGCTAGGTCTTTCCCTTTAGGTTTTACCCCAACAATGTTTTCATTAGTTTCGCTCACTCTCGAAATCAAGCATTTTACAGCAGGTTGGAGCAGCCTGTATCTCAGCACAGGAATAAGGTAGGGAAGAATTCTAAGGATCATTTTGACTGCCTCCAGAAGTTAGATCAGATGGCAAATTGGATTTGGTGCTAGGTCTTTCCCTTTAGGTTTTACCCCAACAATGTTTTCATTAGTTTCGCTCACTCTCGAAATCAAGCATTTTACAGCAGGTTGGAGCAGCCTGTATCTCAGCACAGGAATAAGGTAGGGAAGAATTCTAAGGATCATTTTGACTGCCTCCAGAAGTTAGATCAGATGGCAAATTGGATTTGGTGCTAGGTCTTTCCCTTTAGGTTTTACCCCAACAATGTTTTCATTAGTTTCGCTCACTCTCGAAATCAAGCATTTTACAGCAGGTTGGAGCAGCCTGTATCTCAGCACAGGAATAAGGTAGGGAAGAATTCTAAGGATCATTTTGACTGCCTCCAGAAGTTAGATCAGATGGCAAATTGGATTTGGTGCTAGGTCTTTCCCTTTAGGTTTTACCCCAACAATGTTTTCATTAGTTTCGCTCACTCTCGAAATCAAGCATTTTACAGCAGGTTGGAGCAGCCTGTATCTCAGCACAGGAATAAGGTAGGGAAGAATTCTAAGGATCATTTTGACTGCCTCCAGAAGTTAGATCAGATGGCAAATTGGATTTGGTGCTAGGTCTTTCCCTTTAGGTTTTACCCCAACAATGTTTTCATTAGTTTCGCTCACTCTCGAAATCAAGCATTTTACAGCAGGTTGGAGCAGCCTGTATCTCAGCACAGGAATAAGGTAGGGAAGAATTCTAAGGATCATTTTGACTGCCTCCAGAAGTTAGATCAGATGGCAAATTGGATTTGGCGCTAGGTCTTTCCCTTTAGGTTTTACCCCAACAATGTTTTCATTAGTTTCGCTCACTCTCGAAATCAAGCATTTTACAGCAGGTTGGAGCAGCCTGTATCTCAGCACAGGAATAAGGTAGGGAAGAATTCAAATACTCATTTTGACTGCCTCCAGAAGTTAGATCAGATGGCAAATTGGATTTGGTGCTAGGTCTTTCCCTTTAGGTTTTACCCCAACAATGTTTTCATTAGTTTTGCTCACTCTCGAAATCAAGCATTTTACAGCAGGTTGGAGCAGCCTGTATCTCAGCACAGGAATAAGGTAGGGAAGAATTCTAAGGATCATTTTGACTGCCTCCAGAAGTTAGATCAGATGGCAAATTGGATTTGGTGCTAGGTCTTTCCCTTTAGGTTTTACCCCAACAATGTTTTCATTAGTTTCGCTCACTCTCGAAATCAAGCATTTTACAGCAGGTTGGAGCAGCCTGTATCTCAGCACAGGAATAAGGTAGGGAAGAATTCAAATACTCATTTTGACTGCCTCCAGAAGTTAGATCAGATGGCAAATTGGATTTGGTGCTAGGTCTTTCCCTTTAGGTTTTACCCCAACAATGTTTTCATTAGTTTCGCTCACTCTCGAAATCAAGCATTTTACAGCAGGTTGGAGCAGCCTGTATCTCAGCACAGGAATAAGGTAGGGAAGAATTCAAATACTCATTTTGACTGCCTCCAGAAGTTAGATCAGATGGCAAATTGGATTTGGTGCTAGGTCTTTCCCTTTAGGTTTTACCCCAACAATGTTTTCATTAGTTTCGCTCACTCTCGAAATCAAGCATTTTACAGCAGGTTGGAGCAGCCTGTATCTCAGCACAGGAATAAGGTAGGGAAGAATTCTAAGGATCATTTTGACTGCCTCCAGAAGTTAGATCAGATGGCAAATTGGATTTGGTGCTAGGTCTTTCCCTTTAGGTTTTACCCCAACAATGTTTTCATTAGTTTCGCTCACTCTCGAAATCAAGCATTTTACAGCAGGTTGGAGCAGCCTGTATCTCAGCACAGGAATAAGGTAGGGAAGAATTCTAAGGATCATTTTGACTGCCTCCAGAAGTTAGATCAGATGGCAAATTGGATTTGGTGCTAGGTCTTTCCCTTTAGGTTTTACCCCAACAATGTTTTCATTAGTTTTGCTCACTCTCGAAATCAAGCATTTTACAGCAGGTTGGAGCAGCCTGTATCTCAGCACAGGAATAAGGTAGGGAAGAATTCTAAGGATCATTTTGACTGCCTCCAGAAGTTAGATCAGATGGCAAATTGGATTTGGTGCTAGGTCTTTCCCTTTAGGTTTTACCCCAACAATGTTTTCATTAGTTTCGCTCACTCTCGAAATCAAGCATTTTACAGCAGGTTGGAGCAGCCTGTATCTCAGCACAGGAATAAGGTAGGGAAGAATTCTAAGGATCATTTTGACTGCCTCCAGAAGTTAGATCAGATGGCAAATTGGATTTGGTGCTAAGTCTTTCCCTTTAGGTTTTACCCCAACAATGTTTTCATTAGTTTCGCTCACTCTCGAAATCAAGCATTTTACAGCAGGTTGGAGCAGCCTGTATCTCAGCACAGGAATAAGGTAGGGAAGAATTCAAATACTCATTTTGACTGCCTCCAGAAGTTAGATCAGATGGCAAATTGGATTTGGTGCTAGGTCTTTCCCTTTAGGTTTTACCCCAACAATGTTTTCATTAGTTTCGCTCACTCTCGAAATCAAGCATTTTACAGCAGGTTGGAGCAGCCTGTATCTCAGCACAGGAATAAGGTAGGGAAGAATTCTAAGGATCATTTTGACTGCCTCCAGAAGTTAGATCAGATGGCAAATTGGATTTGGTGCTAGGTCTTTCCCTTTAGGTTTTACCCCAACAATGTTTTCATTAGTTTCGCTCACTCTCGAAATCAAGCATTTTACAGCAGGTTGGAGCAGCCTGTATCTCAGCACAGGAATAAGGTAGGGAAGAATTCTAAGGATCATTTTGACTGCCTCCAGAAGTTAGATCAGATGGCAAATTGGATTTGGTGCTAGGTCTTTCCCTTTAGGTTTTACCCCAACAATGTTTTCATTAGTTTCGCTCACTCTGGAAATCAAGCATTTTACAGCAGGTTGGAGCAGCCTGTATCTCAGCACAGGAATAAGGTAGGGAAGAATTCTAAGGATCATTTTGACTGCCTCCAGAAGTTAGATCAGATGGCAAATTGGATTTGGTGCTGGGTCTTTCCCTTTAGGTTTTACCCCAACAATGTTTTCATTAGTTTCACTCACTCTCGAAATCAAGCATTTTACAGCAGGTTGGAGCAGCCTGTATCTCAGCACAGGAATAAGGTAGGGAAGAATTCAAATACTCATTTTGACTGCCTCCAGAAGTTAGATCAGATGGCAAATTGGATTTGGTGCTAGGTCTTTCCCTTTAGGTTTTACCCCAACAATGTTTTCATTAGTTTTGCTCACTCTCGAAATCAAGCATTTTACAGCAGGTTGGAGCAGCCTGTATCTCAGCACAGGAATAAGGTAGGGAAGAATTCTAAGGATCATTTTGACTGCCTCCAGAAGTTAGATCAGATGGCAAATTGGATTTGGTGCTAGGTCTTTCCCTTTAGGTTTTACCCCAACAATGTTTTCATTAGTTTCGCTCACTCTCGAAATCAAGCATTTTACAGCAGGTTGGAGCAGCCTGTATCTCAGCACAGGAATAAGGTAGGGAAGAATTCTAAGGATCATTTTGACTGCCTCCAGAAGTTAGATCAGATGGCCAATGGAATTTGGTGCTAGGTCTTTCTCTTTAGGTTTTACCCCAACAATGTTTTCATTAGTTTCGCTCACTCTCAAAATCAAGCATTTTACAGCAGGTTGGAGCAGCCTGTATCTCAGCACAGGAATAAGGTAGGGAAGAATTCTAAGGATCATTTTGACTGCCTCCAGAAGTTAGATCAGATGGCAAATTGGATTTGGTGCTAGGTCTTTCCCTTTAGGTTTTACCCCAACAATGTTTTCATTAGTTTCGCTCACTCTCGAAATCAAGCATTTTACAGCAGGTTGGAGCAGCCTGTATCTCAGCACAGGAATAAGGTAGGGAAGAATTCTAAGGATCATTTTGACTGCCTCCAGAAGTTAGATCAGATGGCAAATTGGATTTGGTGCTAGGTCTTTCCCTTTAGGTTTTACCCCAACAATGTTTTCATTAGTTTCGCTCACTCTCGAAATCAAGCATTTTACAGCAGGTTGGAGCAGCCTGTATCTCAGCACAGGAATAAGGTAGGGAAGAATTCAAATACTCATTTTGACTGCCTCCAGAAGTTAGATCAGATGGCAAATTGGATTTGGTGCTAGGTCTTTCCCTTTAGGTTTTACCCCAACAATGTTTTCATTAGTTTCGCTCACTCTCGAAATCAAGCATTTTACAGCAGGTTGGAGCAGCCTGTATCTCAGCACAGGAATAAGGTAGGGAAGAATTCTAAGGATCATTTTGACTGCCTCCAGAAGTTAGATCAGATGGCAAATTGGATTTGGTGCTAGGTCTTTCCCTTTAGGTTTTACCCCAACAATGTTTTCATTAGTTTCGCTCACTCTCGAAATCAAGCATTTTACAGCAGGTTGGAGCAGCCTGTATCTCAGCACAGGAATAAGGTAGGGAAGAATTCTAAGGATCATTTTGACTGCCTCCAGAAGTTAGATCAGATGGCAAATTGGATTTGGTGCTAGGTCTTTCCCTTTAGGTTTTACCCCAACAATGTTTTCATTAGTTTCGCTCACTCTCGAAATCAAGCATTTTACAGCAGGTTGGAGCAGCCTGTATCTCAGCACAGGAATAAGGTAGGGAAGAATTCTAAGGATCATTTTGACTGCCTCCAGAAGTTAGATCAGATGGCAAATTGGATTTGGTGCTAGGTCTTTCCCTTTAGGTTTTACCCCAACAATGTTTTCATTAGTTTCGCTCACTCTCGAAATCAAGCATTTTACAGCAGGTTGGAGCAGCCTGTATCTCAGCACAGGAATAAGGTAGGGAAGAATTCAAATACTCATTTTGACTGCGTCCAGAAGTTAGATCAGATGGCAAATTGGATTTGGTGCTAGGTCTTTCCCTTTAGGTTTTACCCCAACAATGTTTTCATTAGTTTCGCTCACTCTCGAAATCAAGCATTTTACAGCAGGTTGGAGCAGCCTGTATCTCAGCACAGGAATAAGGTAGGGAAGAATTCTAAGGATCATTTTGACTGCCTCCAGAAGTTAGATCAGATGGCAAATTGGATTTGGTGCTAGGTCTTTCCCTTTAGGTTTTACCCCAACAATGTTTTCATTAGTTTCGCTCACTCTCGAAATCAAGCATTTTACAGCAGGTTGGAGCAGCCTGTATCTCAGCACAGGAATAAGGTAGGGAAGAATTCTAAGGATCATTTTGACTGCCTCCAGAAGTTAGATCAGATGGCAAATTGGATTTGGTGCTAGGTCTTTCCCTTTAGGTTTTACCCCAACAATGTTTTCATTAGTTTCGCTCACTCTCGAAATCAAGCATTTTACAGCAGGTTGGAGCAGCCTGTATCTCAGCACAGGAATAAGGTAGGGAAGAATTCTAAGGATCATTTTGACTGCCTCCAGAAGTTAGATCAGCTGGCAAATTGGATTTGGTGCTAGGTCTTTCCCTTTAGGTTTTACCCCAACAATGTTTTCATTAGTTTCGCTCACTCTCGAAATCAAGCATTTTACAGCAGGTTGGAGCAGCCTGTATCTCAGCACAGGAATAAGGTAGGGAAGAATTCAAATACTCATTTTGACTGCCTCCAGAAGTTAGATCAGATGGCAAATTGGATTTGGTGCTAGGTCTTTCCCTTTAGGTTTTACCCCAACAATGTTTTCATTAGTTTCGCTCACTCTCGAAATCAAGCATTTTACAGCAGGTTGGAGCAGCCTGTATCTCAGCACAGGAATAAGGTAGGGAAGAATTCTAAGGATCATTTTGACTGCCTCCAGAAGTTAGATCAGATGGCAAATTGGATTTGGTGCTAGGTCTTTCCCTTTAGGTTTTACCCCAACAATGTTTTCATTAGTTTCGCTCACTCTCGAAATCAAGCATTTTACAGCAGGTTGGAGCAGCCTGTATCTCAGCACAGGAATAAGGTAGGGAAGAATTCTAAGGATCATTTTGACTGCCTCCAGAAGTTAGATCAGATGGCAAATTGGATTTGGTGCTAGGTCTTTCCCTTTAGGTTTTACCCCAACAATGTTTTCATTAGTTTCGCTCACTCTCGAAATCAAGCATTTTACAGCAGGTTGGAGCAGCCTGTATCTCAGCACAGGAATAAGGTAGGGAAGAATTCTAAGGATCATTTTGACTGCCTCCAGAAGTTAGATCAGATGGCAAATGGGATTTGGTGCTAGGTCTTTCCCTTTAGGTTTTACCCCAACAATGTTTTCATTAGTTTCGCTCACTCTCGAAATCAAGCATTTTACAGCAGGTTGGAGCAGCCTGTATCTCAGCACAGGAATAAGGTAGGGAAGAATTCTAAGGATCATTTTGACTGCCTCCAGAAGTTAGATCAGATGGCAAATTGGATTTGGTGCTAGGTCTTTCCCTTTAGGTTTTACCCCAACAATGTTTTCATTAGTTTCGCTCACTCTCGAAATCAAGCATTTTACAGCAGGTTGGAGCAGCCTGTATCTCAGCACAGGAATAAGGTAGGGAAGAATTCTAAGGATCATTTTGACTGCCTCCAGAAGTTAGATCAGATGGCAAATTGGATTTGGTGCTAGGTCTTTCCCTTTAGGTTTTACCCCAACAATGTTTTCATTAGTTTCGCTCACTCTCGAAATCAAGCATTTTACAGCAGGTTGGAGCAGCCTGTATCTCAGCACAGGAATAAGGTAGGGAAGAATTCTAAGGATCATTTTGACTGCCTCCAGAAGTTAGATCAGATGGCAAATTGGATTTGGTGCTAGGTCTTTCCCTTTAGGTTTTACCCCAACAATGTTTTCATTAGTTTCGCTCACTCTCGAAATCAAGCATTTTACAGCAGGTTGGAGCAGCCTGTATCTCAGCACAGGAATAAGGTAGGGAAGAATTCTAAGGATCATTTTGACTGCCTCCAGAAGTTAGATCAGATGGCAAATTGGATTTGGTGCTAGGTCTTTCCCTTTAGGTTTTACCCCAACAATGTTTTCATTAGTTTCGCTCACTCTCGAAATCAAGCATTTTACAGCAGGTTGGAGCAGCCTGTATCTCAGCACAGGAATAAGTTAGGGAAGAATTCTAAGGATCATTTTGACTGCCTCCAGAAGTTAGATCAGATGGCAAATTGGATTTGGTGCTAGGTCTTTCCCTTTAGGTTTTACCCCAACAATGTTTTCATTAGTTTCGCTCACTCTCGAAATCAAGCATTTTACAGCAGGTTGGAGCAGCCTGTATCTCAGCACAGGAATAAGGTAGGGAAGAATTCAAATACTCATTTTGACTGCCTCCAGAAGTTAGATCAGATGGCAAATTGGATTTGGTGCTAGGTCTTTCCCTTTAGGTTTTACCCCAACAATGTTTTCATTAGTTTCGCTCACTCTCGAAATCAAGCATTTTACAGCAGGTTGGAGCAGCCTGTATCTCAGCACAGGAATAAGGTAGGGAAGAATTCTAAGGATCATTTTGACTGCCTCCAGAAGTTAGATCAGATGGCAAATTGGATTTGGTGCTAGGTCTTTCCCTTTAGGTTTTACCCCAACAATGTTTTCATTAGTTTCGCTCACTCTCGAAATCAAGCATTTTACAGCAGGTTGGAGCAGCCTGTATCTCAGCACAGGAATAAGGTAGGGAAGAATTCTAAGGATCATTTTGACTGCCTCCAGAAGTTAGATCAGATGGCAAATTGGATTTGGTGCTAGGTCTTTCCCTTTAGGTTTTACCCCAACAATGTTTTCATTAGTTTCGCTCACTCTCGAAATCAAGCATTTTACAGCAGGTTGGAGCAGCCTGTATCTCAGCACAGGAATAAGGTAGGGAAGAATTCAAATACTCATTTTGACTGCCTCCAGAAGTTAGATCAGATGGCAAATTGGATTTGGTGCTAGGTCTTTCCCTTTAGGTTTTACCCCAACAATGTTTTCATTAGTTTTGCTCACTCTCGAAATCAAGCATTTTACAGCAGGTTGGAGCAGCCTGTATCTCAGCACAGGAATAAGGTAGGGAAGAATTCTAAGGATCATTTTGACTGCCTCCAGAAGTTAGATCAGATGGCAAATTGGATTTGGTGCTAGGTCTTTCCCTTTAGGTTTTACCCCAACAATGTTTTCATTAGTTTCGCTCACTCTCGAAATCAAGCATTTTACAGCAGGTTGGAGCAGCCTGTATCTCAGCACAGGAATAAGGTAGGGAAGAATTCTAAGGATCATTTTGACTGCCTCCAGAAGTTAGATCAGATGGCAAATTGGATTTGGTGCTAGGTCTTTCCCTTTAGGTTTTACCCCAACAATGTTTTCATTAGTTTCACTCACTCTCGAAATCAAGCATTTTACAGCAGGTTGGAGCAGCCTGTATCTCAGCACAGGAATAAGGTAGGGAAGAATTCAAATACTCATTTTGACTGCCTCCAGAAGTTAGATCAGATGGCAAATTGGATTTGGTGCTAGGTCTTTCCCTTTAGGTTTTACCCCAACAATGTTTTCATTAGTTTCGCTCACTCTCGAAATCAAGCATTTTACAGCAGGTTGGAGCAGCCTGTATCTCAGCACAGGAATAAGGTAGGGAAGAATTCTAAGGATCATTTTGACTGCCTCCAGAAGTTAGATCAGATGGCAAATTGGATTTGGTGCTAGGTCTTTCCCTTTAGGTTTTACCCCAACAATGTTTTCATTAGTTTCGCTCACTCTCGAAATCAAGCATTTTACAGCAGGTTGGAGCAGCCTGTATCTCAGCACAGGAATAAGGTAGGGAAGAATTCAAATACTCATTTTGACTGCCTCCAGAAGTTAGATCAGATGGCAAATTGGATTTGGTGCTAGGTCTTTCCCTTTAGGTTTTACCCCAACAATGTTTTCATTAGTTTCGCTCACTCTCGAAATCAAGCATTTTACAGCAGGTTGGAGCAGCCTGTATCTCAGCACAGGAATAAGGTAGGGAAGAATTCTAAGGATCATTTTGACTGCCTCCAGAAGTTAGATCAGATGGCAAATTGGATTTGGTGCTAGGTCTTTCCCTTTAGGTTTTACCCCAACGTTTTCATTAGTTTCGCTCACTCTCGAAATCAAGCATTTTACAGCAGGTTGGAGCAGCCTGTATCTCAGCACAGGAATAAGGTAGGGAAGAATTCAAATACTCATTTTGACTGCCTCCAGAAGTTAGATCAGATGGCAAATTGGATTTGGTGCTAGGTCTTTCCCTTTAGGTTTTACCCCAACAATGTTTTCATTAGTTTCGCTCACTCTCGAAATCAAGCATTTTACAGCAGGATGGAGCAGCCTGTATCTCAGCACAGGAATAAGGTAGGGAAGAATTCTAAGGATCATTTTGACTGCCTCCAGAAGTTAGATCAGATGGCAAATTGGATTTGGTGCTAGGTCTTTCCCTTTAGGTTTTACCCCAACAATGTTTTCATTAGTTTCGCTCACTCTCGAAATCAAGCATTTTACAGCAGGTTGGAGCAGCCTGTATCTCAGCACAGGAATAAGGTAGGGAAGAATTCAAATACTCATTTTGACTGCCTCCAGAAGTTAGATCAGATGGCAAATTGGATTTGGTGCTAGGTCTTTCCCTTTAGGTTTTACCCCAACAATGTTTTCATTAGTTTCGCTCACTCTCGAAATCAAGCATTTTACAGCAGGTTGGAGCAGCCTGTATCTCAGCACAGGAATAAGGTAGGGAAGAAT
>NW_027145283.1:0-24819 GCF_026170545.1 Melanerpes formicivorus | reverse complement strand
TAAGGATCATTTTGACTGCCTCCAGAAGTTAGATCAGATGGCAAATTGGATTTGGTGCTAGGTCTTTCCCTTTAGGTTTTACCCCAACAATGTTTTCATTAGTTTCGCTCACTCTCGAAATCAAGCATTTTACAGCAGGTTGGAGCAGCCTGTATCTCAGCACAGGAATAAGGTAGGGAAGAATTCTAAGGATCATTTTGACTGCCTCCAGAAGTTAGATCAGATGGCAAATTGGATTTGGTGCTAGGTCTTTCCCTTTAGGTTTTACCCCAACAATGTTTTCATTAGTTTCGCTCACTCTCGAAATCAAGCATTTTACAGCAGGTTGGAGCAGCCTGTATCTCAGCACAGGAATAAGGTAGGGAAGAATTCTAAGGATCATTTTGACTGCCTCCAGAAGTTAGATCAGATGGCAAATTGGATTTGGTGCTAGGTCTTTCCCTTTAGGTTTTACCCCAACAATGTTTTCATTAGTTTCGCTCACTCTCGAAATCAAGCATTTTACAGCAGGTTGGAGCAGCCTGTATCTCAGCACAGGAATAAGGTAGGGAAGAATTCTAAGGATCATTTTGACTGCCTCCAGAAGTTAGATCAGATGGCAAATTGGATTTGGTGCTAGGTCTTTCCCTTTAGGTTTTACCCCAACAATGTTTTCATTAGTTTCGCTCACTCTCGAAATCAAGCATTTTACAGCAGGTTGGAGCAGCCTGTATCTCAGCACAGGAATAAGGTAGGGAAGAATTCTAAGGATCATTTTGACTGCCTCCAGAAGTTAGATCAGATGGCAAATTGGATTTGGTGCTAGGTCTTTCCCTTTAGGTTTTACCCCAACAATGTTTTCATTAGTTTCGCTCACTCTCGAAATCAAGCATTTTACAGCAGGTTGGAGCAGCCTGTATCTCAGCACAGGAATAAGGTAGGGAAGAATTCAAATACTCATTTTGACTGCCTCCAGAAGTTAGATCAGATGGCAAATTGGATTTGGTGCTAGGTCTTTCCCTTTAGGTTTTACCCCAACAATGTTTTCATTAGTTTCGCTCACTCTCGAAATCAAGCATTTTACAGCAGGTTGGAGCAGCCTGTATCTCAGCACAGGAATAAGGTAGGGAAGAATTCTAAGGATCATTTTGACTGCCTCCAGAAGTTAGATCAGCTGGCAAATTGGATTTGGTGCTAGGTCTTTCCCTTTAGGTTTTACCCCAACAATGTTTTCATTAGTTTCGCTCACTCTCGAAATCAAGCATTTTACAGCAGGTTGGAGCAGCCTGTATCTCAGCACAGGAATAAGGTAGGGAAGAATTCTAAGGATCATTTTGACTGCCTCCAGAAGTTAGATCAGATGGCAAATTGGATTTGGTGCTAGGTCTTTCCCTTTAGGTTTTACCCCAACAATGTTTTCATTAGTTTCGCTCACTCTCGAAATCAAGCATTTTACAGCAGGTTGGAGCAGCCTGTATCTCAGCACAGGAATAAGGTAGGGAAGAATTCTAAGGATCATTTTGACTGCCTCCAGAAGTTAGATCAGATGGCAAATTGGATTTGGTGCTAGGTCTTTCCCTTTAGGTTTTACCCCAACAATGTTTTCATTAGTTTCGCTCACTCTCGAAATCAAGCATTTTACAGCAGGTTGGAGCAGCCTGTATCTCAGCACAGGAATAAGGTAGGGAAGAATTCTAAGGATCATTTTGACTGCCTCCAGAAGTTAGATCAGATGGCAAATTGGATTTGGTGCTAGGTCTTTCCCTTTAGGTTTTACCCCAACAATGTTTTCATTAGTTTCGCTCACTCTCGAAATCAAGCATTTTACAGCAGGTTGGAGCAGCCTGTATCTCAGCACAGGAATAAGGTAGGGAAGAATTCTAAGGATCATTTTGACTGCCTCCAGAAGTTAGATCAGATGGCAAATTGGATTTGGTGCTAGGTCTTTCCCTTTAGGTTTTTACCCCAACAATGTTTTCATTAGTTTCGCTCACTCTCGAAATCAAGCATTTTACAGCAGGTTGGAGCAGCCTGTATCTCAGCACAGGAATAAGGTAGGGAAGAATTCTAAGGATCATTTTGACTGCCTCCAGAAGTTAGATCAGATGGCAAATTGGATTTGGTGCTAGGTCTTTCCCTTTAGGTTTTACCCCAACAATGTTTTCATTAGTTTCGCTCACTCTCAAAATCAAGCATTTTACAGCAGGTTGGAGCAGCCTGTATCTCAGCACAGGAATAAGGTAGGGAAGAATTCTAAGGATCATTTTGACTGCCTCCAGAAGTTAGATCAGATGGCAAATTGGATTTGGTGCTAGGTCTTTCCCTTTAGGTTTTACCCCAACAATGTTTTCATTAGTTTCGCTCACTCTCGAAATCAAGCATTTTACAGCAGGTTGGAGCAGCCTGTATCTCAGCACAGGAATAAGGTAGGGAAGAATTCTAAGGATCATTTTGACTGCCTCCAGAAGTTAGATCAGATGGCAAATTGGATTTGGTGCTAGGTCTTTCCCTTTAGGTTTTACCCCAACAATGTTTTCATTAGTTTCGCTCACTCTCGAAATCAAGCATTTTACAGCAGGTTGGAGCAGCCTGTATCTCAGCACAGGAATAAGGTAGGGAAGAATTCTAAGGATCATTTTGACTGCCTCCAGAAGTTAGATCAGATGGCAAATTGGATTTGGTGCTAGGTCTTTCCCTTTAGGTTTTACCCCAACAATGTTTTCATTAGTTTCGCTCACTCTCGAAATCAAGCATTTTACAGCAGGTTGGAGCAGCCTGTATCTCAGCACAGGAATAAGGTAGGGAAGAATTCTAAGGATCATTTTGACTGCCTCCAGAAGTTAGATCAGCTGGCAAATTGGATTTGGTGCTAGGTCTTTCCCTTTAGGTTTTACCCCAACAATGTTTTCATTAGTTTCGCTCACTCTCGAAATCAAGCATTTTACAGCAGGTTGGAGCAGCCTGTATCTCAGCACAGGAATAAGGTAGGGAAGAATTCTAAGGATCATTTTGACTGCCTCCAGAAGTTAGATCAGATGGCAAATTGGATTTGGTGCTAGGTCTTTCCCTTTAGGTTTTACCCCAACAATGTTTTCATTAGTTTCGCTCACTCTCGAAATCAAGCATTTTACAGCAGGTTGGAGCAGCCTGTATCTCAGCACAGGAATAAGGTAGGGAAGAATTCAAATACTCATTTTGACTGCCTCCAGAAGTTAGATCAGATGGCAAATTGGATTTGGTGCTAGGTCTTTCCCTTTAGGTTTTACCCCAACAATGTTTTCATTAGTTTCGCTCACTCTCGAAATCAAGCATTTTACAGCAGGTTGGAGCAGCCTGTATCTCAGCACAGGAATAAGGTAGGGAAGAATTCTAAGGATCATTTTGACTGCCTCCAGAAGTTAGATCAGATGGCAAATTGGATTTGGTGCTAGGTCTTTCCCTTTAGGTTTTACCCCAACAATGTTTTCATTAGTTTCGCTCACTCTCGAAATCAAGCATTTTACAGCAGGTTGGAGCAGCCTGTATCTCAGCACAGGAATAAGGTAGGGAAGAATTCAAATACTCATTTTGACTGCCTCCAGAAGTTAGATCAGATGGCAAATTGGATTTGGTGCTAGGTCTTTCCCTTTAGGTTTTACCCCAACAATGTTTTCATTAGTTTCGCTCACTCTCGAAATCAAGCATTTTACAGCAGGTTGGAGCAGCCTGTATCTCAGCACAGGAATAAGGTAGGGAAGAATTCTAAGGATCATTTTGACTGCCTCCAGAAGTTAGATCAGATGGCAAATTGGATTTGGTGCTAGGTCTTTCCCTTTAGGTTTTACCCCAACAATGTTTTCATTAGTTTCGCTCACTCTCGAAATCAAGCATTTTACAGCAGGTTGGAGCAGCCTGTATCTCAGCACAGGAATAAGGTAGGGAAGAATTCTAAGGATCATTTTGACTGCCTCCAGAAGTTAGATCAGATGGCAAATTGGATTTGGTGCTAGGTCTTTCCCTTTAGGTTTTACCCCAACAATGTTTTCATTAGTTTCGCTCACTCTCAAAATCAAGCATTTTACAGCAGGTTGGAGCAGCCTGTATCTCAGCACAGGAATAAGGTAGGGAAGAATTCTAAGGATCATTTTGACTGCCTCCAGAAGTTAGATCAGATGGCAAATTGGATTTGGTGCTAGGTCTTTTCCTTTAGGTTTTACCCCAACAATGTTTTCATTAGTTTCGCTCACTCTCGAAATCAAGCATTTTACAGCAGGTTGGAGCAGCCTGTATCTCAGCACAGGAATAAGGTAGGGAAGAATTCTAAGGATCATTTTGACTGCCTCCAGAAGTTAGATCAGATGGCAAATTGGATTTGGTGCTAGGTCTTTCCCTTTAGGTTTTACCCCAACAATGTTTTCATTAGTTTCGCTCACTCTCGAAATCAAGCATTTTACAGCAGGTTGGAGCAGCCTGTATCTCAGCACAGGAATAAGGTAGGGAAGAATTCTAAGGATCATTTTGACTGCCTCCAGAAGTTAGATCAGATGGCAAATTGGATTTGGTGCTAGGTCTTTCCCTTTAGGTTTTACCCCAACAATGTTTTCATTAGTTTCGCTCACTCTCGAAATCAAGCATTTTACAGCAGGTTGGAGCAGCCTGTATCTCAGCACAGGAATAAGGTAGGGAAGAATTCTAAGGATCATTTTGACTGCCTCCAGAAGTTAGATCAGATGGCAAATTGGATTTGGTGCTAGGTCTTTCCCTTTAGGTTTTACCCCAACAATGTTTTCATTAGTTTCGCTCACTCTCGAAATCAAGCATTTTACAGCAGGTTGGAGCAGCCTGTATCTCAGCACAGGAATAAGGTAGGGAAGAATTCTAAGGATCATTTTGACTGCCTCCAGAAGTTAGATCAGCTGGCAAATTGGATTTGGTGCTAGGTCTTTCCCTTTAGGTTTTACCCCAACAATGTTTTCATTAGTTTCGCTCACTCTCGAAATCAAGCATTTTACAGCAGGTTGGAGCAGCCTGTATCTCAGCACAGGAATAAGGTAGGGAAGAATTCTAAGGATCATTTTGACTGCCTCCAGAAGTTAGATCAGATGGCAAATTGGATTTGGTGCTAGGTCTTTCCCTTTAGGTTTTACCCCAACAATGTTTTCATTAGTTTCGCTCACTCTCGAAATCAAGCATTTTACAGCAGGTTGGAGCAGCCTGTATCTCAGCACAGGAATAAGGTAGGGAAGAATTCTAAGGATCATTTTGACTGCCTCCAGAAGTTAGATCAGATGGCAAATTGGATTTGGTGCTAGGTCTTTCCCTTTAGGTTTTACCCCAACAATGTTTTCATTAGTTTCGCTCACTCTCGAAATCAAGCATTTTACAGCAGGTTGGAGCAGCCTGTATCTCAGCACAGGAATAAGGTAGGGAAGAATTCAAATACTCATTTTGACTGCCTCCAGAAGTTAGATCAGATGGCAAATTGGATTTGGTGCTAGGTCTTTCCCTTTAGGTTTTACCCCAACAATGTTTTCATTAGTTTCGCTCACTCTCGAAATCAAGCATTTTACAGCAGGTTGGAGCAGCCTGTATCTCAGCACAGGAATAAGGTAGGGAAGAATTCTAAGGATCATTTTGACTGCCTCCAGAAGTTAGATCAGATGGCAAATTGGATTTGGTGCTAGGTCTTTCCCTTTAGGTTTTACCCCAACAATGTTTTCATTAGTTTCGCTCACTCTCAAAATCAAGCATTTTACAGCAGGTTGGAGCAGCCTGTATCTCAGCACAGGAATAAGGTAGGGAAGAATTCTAAGGATCATTTTGACTGCCTCCAGAAGTTAGATCAGATGGCAAATTGGATTTGGTGCTAGGTCTTTCCCTTTAGGTTTTACCCCAACAATGTTTTCATTAGTTTCGCTCACTCTCGAAATCAAGCATTTTACAGCAGGTTGGAGCAGCCTGTATCTCAGCACAGGAATAAGGTAGGGAAGAATTCTAAGGATCATTTTGACTGCCTCCAGAAGTTAGATCAGCTGGCAAATTGGATTTGGTGCTAGGTCTTTCCCTTTAGGTTTTACCCCAACAATGTTTTCATTAGTTTCGCTCACTCTCGAAATCAAGCATTTTACAGCAGGTTGGAGCAGCCTGTATCTCAGCACAGGAATAAGGTAGGGAAGAATTCTAAGGATCATTTTGACTGCCTCCAGAAGTTAGATCAGATGGCAAATTGGATTTGGTGCTAGGTCTTTCCCTTTAGGTTTTACCCCAACAATGTTTTCATTAGTTTCGCTCACTCTCGAAATCAAGCATTTTACAGCAGGTTGGAGCAGCCTGTATCTCAGCACAGGAATAAGGTAGGGAAGAATTCTAAGGATCATTTTGACTGCCTCCAGAAGTTAGATCAGATGGCAAATTGGATTTGGTGCTAGGTCTTTCCCTTTAGGTTTTACCCCAACAATGTTTTCATTAGTTTCGCTCACTCTCAAAATCAAGCATTTTACAGCAGGTTGGAGCAGCCTGTATCTCAGCACAGGAATAAGGTAGGGAAGAATTCTAAGGATCATTTTGACTGCCTCCAGAAGTTAGATCAGATGGCAAATTGGATTTGGTGCTAGGTCTTTCCCTTTAGGTTTTACCCCAACAATGTTTTCATTAGTTTCGCTCACTCTCGAAATCAAGCATTTTACAGCAGGTTGGAGCAGCCTGTATCTCAGCACAGGAATAAGGTAGGGAAGAATTCTAAGGATCATTTTGACTGCCTCCAGAAGTTAGATCAGCTGGCAAATTGGATTTGGTGCTAGGTCTTTCCCTTTAGGTTTTACCCCAACAATGTTTTCATTAGTTTCGCTCACTCTCGAAATCAAGCATTTTACAGCAGGTTGGAGCAGCCTGTATCTCAGCACAGGAATAAGGTAGGGAAGAATTCTAAGGATCATTTTGACTGCCTCCAGAAGTTAGATCAGATGGCAAATTGGATTTGGTGCTAGGTCTTTCCCTTTAGGTTTTACCCCAACAATGTTTTCATTAGTTTCGCTCACTCTCGAAATCAAGCATTTTACAGCAGGTTGGAGCAGCCTGTATCTCAGCACAGGAATAAGGTAGGGAAGAATTCAAATACTCATTTTGACTGCCTCCAGAAGTTAGATCAGATGGCAAATTGGATTTGGTGCTAGGTCTTTCCCTTTAGGTTTTACCCCAACAATGTTTTCATTAGTTTCGCTCACTCTCGAAATCAAGCATTTTACAGCAGGTTGGAGCAGCCTGTATCTCAGCACAGGAATAAGGTAGGGAAGAATTCTAAGGATCATTTTGACTGCCTCCAGAAGTTAGATCAGATGGCAAATTGGATTTGGTGCTAGGTCTTTCCCTTTAGGTTTTACCCCAACAATGTTTTCATTAGTTTCGCTCACTCTCGAAATCAAGCATTTTACAGCAGGTTGGAGCAGCCTGTATCTCAGCACAGGAATAAGGTAGGGAAGAATTCTAAGGATCATTTTGACTGCCTCCAGAAGTTAGATCAGCTGGCAAATTGGATTTGGTGCTAGGTCTTTCCCTTTAGGTTTTACCCCAACAATGTTTTCATTAGTTTCGCTCACTCTCAAAATCAAGCATTTTACAGCAGGTTGGAGCAGCCTGTATCTCAGCACAGGAATAAGGTAGGGAAGAATTCAAATACTCATTTTGACTGCCTCCAGAAGTTAGATCAGATGGCAAATTGGATTTGGTGCTAGGTCTTTCCCTTTAGGTTTTACCCCAACAATGTTTTCATTAGTTTCGCTCACTCTCGAAATCAAGCATTTTACAGCAGGTTGGAGCAGCCTGTATCTCAGCACAGGAATAAGGTAGGGAAGAATTCTAAGGATCATTTTGACTGCCTCCAGAAGTTAGATCAGATGGCAAATTGGATTTGGTGCTAGGTCTTTCCCTTTAGGTTTTACCCCAACAATGTTTTCATTAGTTTCGCTCACTCTCAAAATCAAGCATTTTACAGCAGGTTGGAGCAGCCTGTATCTCAGCACAGGAATAAGGTAGGGAAGAATTCAAATACTCATTTTGACTGCCTCCAGAAGTTAGATCAGATGGCAAATTGGATTTGGTGCTAGGTCTTTCCCTTTAGGTTTTACCCCAACAATGTTTTCATTAGTTTCGCTCACTCTCGAAATCAAGCATTTTACAGCAGGTTGGAGCAGCCTGTATCTCAGCACAGGAATAAGGTAGGGAAGAATTCTAAGGATCATTTTGACTGCCTCCAGAAGTTAGATCAGATGGCAAATTGGATTTGGTGCTAGGTCTTTCCCTTTAGGTTTTACCCCAACAATGTTTTCATTAGTTTCGCTCACTCTCGAAATCAAGCATTTTACAGCAGGTTGGAGCAGCCTGTATCTCAGCACAGGAATAAGGTAGGGAAGAATTCTAAGGATCATTTTGACTGCCTCCAGAAGTTAGATCAGATGGCAAATTGGATTTGGTGCTAGGTCTTTCCCTTTAGGTTTTACCCCAACAATGTTTTCATTAGTTTCGCTCACTCTCGAAATCAAGCATTTTACAGCAGGTTGGAGCAGCCTGTATCTCAGCACAGGAATAAGGTAGGGAAGAATTCTAAGGATCATTTTGACTGCCTCCAGAAGTTAGATCAGATGGCAAATTGGATTTGGTGCTAGGTCTTTCCCTTTAGGTTTTACCCCAACAATGTTTTCATTAGTTTCGCTCACTCTCGAAATCAAGCATTTTACAGCAGGTTGGAGCAGCCTGTATCTCAGCACAGGAATAAGGTAGGGAAGAATTCTAAGGATCATTTTGACTGCCTCCAGAAGTTAGATCAGATGGCAAATTGGATTTGGTGCTAGGTCTTTCCCTTTAGGTTTTACCCCAACAATGTTTTCATTAGTTTCGCTCACTCTCAAAATCAAGCATTTTACAGCAGGTTGGAGCAGCCTGTATCTCAGCACAGGAATAAGGTAGGGAAGAATTCTAAGGATCATTTTGACTGCCTCCAGAAGTTAGATCAGATGGCAAATTGGATTTGGTGCTAGGTCTTTCCCTTTAGGTTTTACCCCAACAATGTTTTCATTAGTTTCGCTCACTCTCGAAATCAAGCATTTTACAGCAGGTTGGAGCAGCCTGTATCTCAGCACAGGAATAAGGTAGGGAAGAATTCAAATACTCATTTTGACTGCCTCCAGAAGTTAGATCAGATGGCAAATTGGATTTGGTGCTAGGTCTTTCCCTTTAGGTTTTACCCCAACAATGTTTTCATTAGTTTCGCTCACTCTCGAAATCAAGCATTTTACAGCAGGTTGGAGCAGCCTGTATCTCAGCACAGGAATAAGGTAGGGAAGAATTCTAAGGATCATTTTGACTGCCTCCAGAAGTTAGATCAGATGGCAAATTGGATTTGGTGCTAGGTCTTTCCCTTTAGGTTTTACCCCAACAATGTTTTCATTAGTTTCGCTCACTCTCGAAATCAAGCATTTTACAGCAGGTTGGAGCAGCCTGTATCTCAGCACAGGAATAAGGTAGGGAAGAATTCTAAGGATCATTTTGACTGCCTCCAGAAGTTAGATCAGCTGGCAAATTGGATTTGGTGCTAGGTCTTTCCCTTTAGGTTTTACCCCAACAATGTTTTCATTAGTTTCGCTCACTCTCGAAATCAAGCATTTTACAGCAGGTTGGAGCAGCCTGTATCTCAGCACAGGAATAAGGTAGGGAAGAATTCTAAGGATCATTTTGACTGCCTCCAGAAGTTAGATCAGATGGCAAATTGGATTTGGTGCTAGGTCTTTCCCTTTAGGTTTTACCCCAACAATGTTTTCATTAGTTTCGCTCACTCTCGAAATCAAGCATTTTACAGCAGGTTGGAGCAGCCTGTATCTCAGCACAGGAATAAGGTAGGGAAGAATTCAAATACTCATTTTGACTGCCTCCAGAAGTTAGATCAGATGGCAAATTGGATTTGGTGCTAGGTCTTTCCCTTTAGGTTTTACCCCAACAATGTTTTCATTAGTTTCGCTCACTCTCGAAATCAAGCATTTTACAGCAGGTTGGAGCAGCCTGTATCTCAGCACAGGAATAAGGTAGGGAAGAATTCTAAGGATCATTTTGACTGCCTCCAGAAGTTAGATCAGATGGCAAATTGGATTTGGTGCTAGGTCTTTCCCTTTAGGTTTTACCCCAACAATGTTTTCATTAGTTTCGCTCACTCTCGAAATCAAGCATTTTACAGCAGGTTGGAGCAGCCTGTATCTCAGCACAGGAATAAGGTAGGGAAGAATTCTAAGGATCATTTTGACTGCCTCCAGAAGTTAGATCAGCTGGCAAATTGGATTTGGTGCTAGGTCTTTCCCTTTAGGTTTTACCCCAACAATGTTTTCATTAGTTTCGCTCACTCTCAAAATCAAGCATTTTACAGCAGGTTGGAGCAGCCTGTATCTCAGCACAGGAATAAGGTAGGGAAGAATTCAAATACTCATTTTGACTGCCTCCAGAAGTTAGATCAGATGGCAAATTGGATTTGGTGCTAGGTCTTTCCCTTTAGGTTTTACCCCAACAATGTTTTCATTAGTTTCGCTCACTCTCGAAATCAAGCATTTTACAGCAGGTTGGAGCAGCCTGTATCTCAGCACAGGAATAAGGTAGGGAAGAATTCTAAGGATCATTTTGACTGCCTCCAGAAGTTAGATCAGATGGCAAATTGGATTTGGTGCTAGGTCTTTCCCTTTAGGTTTTACCCCAACAATGTTTTCATTAGTTTCGCTCACTCTCAAAATCAAGCATTTTACAGCAGGTTGGAGCAGCCTGTATCTCAGCACAGGAATAAGGTAGGGAAGAATTCAAATACTCATTTTGACTGCCTCCAGAAGTTAGATCAGATGGCAAATTGGATTTGGTGCTAGGTCTTTCCCTTTAGGTTTTACCCCAACAATGTTTTCATTAGTTTCGCTCACTCTCGAAATCAAGCATTTTACAGCAGGTTGGAGCAGCCTGTATCTCAGCACAGGAATAAGGTAGGGAAGAATTCTAAGGATCATTTTGACTGCCTCCAGAAGTTAGATCAGATGGCAAATTGGATTTGGTGCTAGGTCTTTCCCTTTAGGTTTTACCCCAACAATGTTTTCATTAGTTTCGCTCACTCTCGAAATCAAGCATTTTACAGCAGGTTGGAGCAGCCTGTATCTCAGCACAGGAATAAGGTAGGGAAGAATTCTAAGGATCATTTTGACTGCCTCCAGAAGTTAGATCAGATGGCAAATTGGATTTGGTGCTAGGTCTTTCCCTTTAGGTTTTACCCCAACAATGTTTTCATTAGTTTCGCTCACTCTCGAAATCAAGCATTTTACAGCAGGTTGGAGCAGCCTGTATCTCAGCACAGGAATAAGGTAGGGAAGAATTCTAAGGATCATTTTGACTGCCTCCAGAAGTTAGATCAGATGGCAAATTGGATTTGGTGCTAGGTCTTTCCCTTTAGGTTTTACCCCAACAATGTTTTCATTAGTTTCGCTCACTCTCGAAATCAAGCATTTTACAGCAGGTTGGAGCAGCCTGTATCTCAGCACAGGAATAAGGTAGGGAAGAATTCTAAGGATCATTTTGACTGCCTCCAGAAGTTAGATCAGATGGCAAATTGGATTTGGTGCTAGGTCTTTCCCTTTAGGTTTTACCCCAACAATGTTTTCATTAGTTTCGCTCACTCTCAAAATCAAGCATTTTACAGCAGGTTGGAGCAGCCTGTATCTCAGCACAGGAATAAGGTAGGGAAGAATTCTAAGGATCATTTTGACTGCCTCCAGAAGTTAGATCAGATGGCAAATTGGATTTGGTGCTAGGTCTTTCCCTTTAGGTTTTACCCCAACAATGTTTTCATTAGTTTCGCTCACTCTCGAAATCAAGCATTTTACAGCAGGTTGGAGCAGCCTGTATCTCAGCACAGGAATAAGGTAGGGAAGAATTCAAATACTCATTTTGACTGCCTCCAGAAGTTAGATCAGATGGCAAATTGGATTTGGTGCTAGGTCTTTCCCTTTAGGTTTTACCCCAACAATGTTTTCATTAGTTTCGCTCACTCTCGAAATCAAGCATTTTACAGCAGGTTGGAGCAGCCTGTATCTCAGCACAGGAATAAGGTAGGGAAGAATTCTAAGGATCATTTTGACTGCCTCCAGAAGTTAGATCAGATGGCAAATTGGATTTGGTGCTAGGTCTTTCCCTTTAGGTTTTACCCCAACAATGTTTTCATTAGTTTCGCTCACTCTCGAAATCAAGCATTTTACAGCAGGTTGGAGCAGCCTGTATCTCAGCACAGGAATAAGGTAGGGAAGAATTCTAAGGATCATTTTGACTGCCTCCAGAAGTTAGATCAGATGGCAAATTGGATTTGGTGCTAGGTCTTTCCCTTTAGGTTTTACCCCAACAATGTTTTCATTAGTTTCGCTCACTCTCAAAATCAAGCATTTTACAGCAGGTTGGAGCAGCCTGTATCTCAGCACAGGAATAAGGTAGGGAAGAATTCAAATACTCATTTTGACTGCCTCCAGAAGTTAGATCAGATGGCAAATTGGATTTGGTGCTAGGTCTTTCCCTTTAGGTTTTACCCCAACAATGTTTTCATTAGTTTCGCTCACTCTCGAAATCAAGCATTTTACAGCAGGTTGGAGCAGCCTGTATCTCAGCACAGGAATAAGGTAGGGAAGAATTCTAAGGATCATTTTGACTGCCTCCAGAAGTTAGATCAGATGGCAAATTGGATTTGGTGCTAGGTCTTTCCCTTTAGGTTTTACCCCAACAATGTTTTCATTAGTTTCGCTCACTCTCAAAATCAAGCATTTTACAGCAGGTTGGAGCAGCCTGTATCTCAGCACAGGAATAAGGTAGGGAAGAATTCAAATACTCATTTTGACTGCCTCCAGAAGTTAGATCAGATGGCAAATTGGATTTGGTGCTAGGTCTTTCCCTTTAGGTTTTACCCCAACAATGTTTTCATTAGTTTCGCTCACTCTCGAAATCAAGCATTTTACAGCAGGTTGGAGCAGCCTGTATCTCAGCACAGGAATAAGGTAGGGAAGAATTCTAAGGATCATTTTGACTGCCTCCAGAAGTTAGATCAGATGGCAAATTGGATTTGGTGCTAGGTCTTTCCCTTTAGGTTTTACCCCAACAATGTTTTCATTAGTTTCGCTCACTCTCGAAATCAAGCATTTTACAGCAGGTTGGAGCAGCCTGTATCTCAGCACAGGAATAAGGTAGGGAAGAATTCTAAGGATCATTTTGACTGCCTCCAGAAGTTAGATCAGATGGCAAATTGGATTTGGTGCTAGGTCTTTCCCTTTAGGTTTTACCCCAACAATGTTTTCATTAGTTTCGCTCACTCTCGAAATCAAGCATTTTACAGCAGGTTGGAGCAGCCTGTATCTCAGCACAGGAATAAGGTAGGGAAGAATTCTAAGGATCATTTTGACTGCCTCCAGAAGTTAGATCAGATGGCAAATTGGATTTGGTGCTAGGTCTTTCCCTTTAGGTTTTACCCCAACAATGTTTTCATTAGTTTCGCTCACTCTCGAAATCAAGCATTTTACAGCAGGTTGGAGCAGCCTGTATCTCAGCACAGGAATAAGGTAGGGAAGAATTCTAAGGATCATTTTGACTGCCTCCAGAAGTTAGATCAGATGGCAAATTGGATTTGGTGCTAGGTCTTTCCCTTTAGGTTTTACCCCAACAATGTTTTCATTAGTTTCGCTCACTCTCAAAATCAAGCATTTTACAGCAGGTTGGAGCAGCCTGTATCTCAGCACAGGAATAAGGTAGGGAAGAATTCAAATACTCATTTTGACTGCCTCCAGAAGTTAGATCAGATGGCAAATTGGATTTGGTGCTAGGTCTTTCCCTTTAGGTTTTACCCCAACAATGTTTTCATTAGTTTTGCTCACTCTCGAAATCAAGCATTTTACAGCAGGTTGGAGCAGCCTGTATCTCAGCACAGGAATAAGGTAGGGAAGAATTCTAAGGATCATTTTGACTGCCTCCAGAAGTTAGATCAGATGGCAAATTGGATTTGGTGCTAGGTCTTTCCCTTTAGGTTTTACCCCAACAATGTTTTCATTAGTTTCGCTCACTCTCAAAATCAAGCATTTTACAGCAGGTTGGAGCAGCCTGTATCTCAGCACAGGAATAAGGTAGGGAAGAATTCTAAGGATCATTTTGACTGCCTCCAGAAGTTAGATCAGATGGCAAATTGGATTTGGTGCTAGGTCTTTCCCTTTAGGTTTTACCCCAACAATGTTTTCATTAGTTTCGCTCACTCTCGAAATCAAGCATTTTACAGCAGGTTGGAGCAGCCTGTATCTCAGCACAGGAATAAGGTAGGGAAGAATTCTAAGGATCATTTTGACTGCCTCCAGAAGTTAGATCAGCTGGCAAATTGGATTTGGTGCTAGGTCTTTCCCTTTAGGTTTTACCCCAACAATGTTTTCATTAGTTTCGCTCACTCTCGAAATCAAGCATTTTACAGCAGGTTGGAGCAGCCTGTATCTCAGCACAGGAATAAGGTAGGGAAGAATTCTAAGGATCATTTTGACTGCCTCCAGAAGTTAGATCAGATGGCAAATTGGATTTGGTGCTAGGTCTTTCCCTTTAGGTTTTACCCCAACAATGTTTTCATTAGTTTCGCTCACTCTCGAAATCAAGCATTTTACAGCAGGTTGGAGCAGCCTGTATCTCAGCACAGGAATAAGGTAGGGAAGAATTCTAAGGATCATTTTGACTGCCTCCAGAAGTTAGATCAGATGGCAAATTGGATTTGGTGCTAGGTCTTTCCCTTTAGGTTTTACCCCAACAATGTTTTCATTAGTTTCGCTCACTCTCAAAATCAAGCATTTTACAGCAGGTTGGAGCAGCCTGTATCTCAGCACAGGAATAAGGTAGGGAAGAATTCTAAGGATCATTTTGACTGCCTCCAGAAGTTAGATCAGATGGCAAATTGGATTTGGTGCTAGGTCTTTCCCTTTAGGTTTTACCCCAACAATGTTTTCATTAGTTTCGCTCACTCTCGAAATCAAGCATTTTACAGCAGGTTGGAGCAGCCTGTATCTCAGCACAGGAATAAGGTAGGGAAGAATTCTAAGGATCATTTTGACTGCCTCCAGAAGTTAGATCAGCTGGCAAATTGGATTTGGTGCTAGGTCTTTCCCTTTAGGTTTTACCCCAACAATGTTTTCATTAGTTTCGCTCACTCTCGAAATCAAGCATTTTACAGCAGGTTGGAGCAGCCTGTATCTCAGCACAGGAATAAGGTAGGGAAGAATTCTAAGGATCATTTTGACTGCCTCCAGAAGTTAGATCAGATGGCAAATTGGATTTGGTGCTAGGTCTTTCCCTTTAGGTTTTACCCCAACAATGTTTTCATTAGTTTCGCTCACTCTCGAAATCAAGCATTTTACAGCAGGTTGGAGCAGCCTGTATCTCAGCACAGGAATAAGGTAGGGAAGAATTCAAATACTCATTTTGACTGCCTCCAGAAGTTAGATCAGATGGCAAATTGGATTTGGTGCTAGGTCTTTCCCTTTAGGTTTTACCCCAACAATGTTTTCATTAGTTTCGCTCACTCTCGAAATCAAGCATTTTACAGCAGGTTGGAGCAGCCTGTATCTCAGCACAGGAATAAGGTAGGGAAGAATTCTAAGGATCATTTTGACTGCCTCCAGAAGTTAGATCAGATGGCAAATTGGATTTGGTGCTAGGTCTTTCCCTTTAGGTTTTACCCCAACAATGTTTTCATTAGTTTCGCTCACTCTCGAAATCAAGCATTTTACAGCAGGTTGGAGCAGCCTGTATCTCAGCACAGGAATAAGGTAGGGAAGAATTCTAAGGATCATTTTGACTGCCTCCAGAAGTTAGATCAGATGGCAAATTGGATTTGGTGCTAGGTCTTTCCCTTTAGGTTTTACCCCAACAATGTTTTCATTAGTTTCGCTCACTCTCAAAATCAAGCATTTTACAGCAGGTTGGAGCAGCCTGTATCTCAGCACAGGAATAAGGTAGGGAAGAATTCAAATACTCATTTTGACTGCCTCCAGAAGTTAGATCAGATGGCAAATTGGATTTGGTGCTAGGTCTTTCCCTTTAGGTTTTACCCCAACAATGTTTTCATTAGTTTCGCTCACTCTCGAAATCAAGCATTTTACAGCAGGTTGGAGCAGCCTGTATCTCAGCACAGGAATAAGGTAGGGAAGAATTCTAAGGATCATTTTGACTGCCTCCAGAAGTTAGATCAGATGGCAAATTGGATTTGGTGCTAGGTCTTTCCCTTTAGGTTTTACCCCAACAATGTTTTCATTAGTTTCGCTCACTCTCAAAATCAAGCATTTTACAGCAGGTTGGAGCAGCCTGTATCTCAGCACAGGAATAAGGTAGGGAAGAATTCAAATACTCATTTTGACTGCCTCCAGAAGTTAGATCAGATGGCAAATTGGATTTGGTGCTAGGTCTTTCCCTTTAGGTTTTACCCCAACAATGTTTTCATTAGTTTCGCTCACTCTCGAAATCAAGCATTTTACAGCAGGTTGGAGCAGCCTGTATCTCAGCACAGGAATAAGGTAGGGAAGAATTCTAAGGATCATTTTGACTGCCTCCAGAAGTTAGATCAGATGGCAAATTGGATTTGGTGCTAGGTCTTTCCCTTTAGGTTTTACCCCAACAATGTTTTCATTAGTTTCGCTCACTCTCGAAATCAAGCATTTTACAGCAGGTTGGAGCAGCCTGTATCTCAGCACAGGAATAAGGTAGGGAAGAATTCTAAGGATCATTTTGACTGCCTCCAGAAGTTAGATCAGATGGCAAATTGGATTTGGTGCTAGGTCTTTCCCTTTAGGTTTTACCCCAACAATGTTTTCATTAGTTTCGCTCACTCTCAAAATCAAGCATTTTACAGCAGGTTGGAGCAGCCTGTATCTCAGCACAGGAATAAGGTAGGGAAGAATTCTAAGGATCATTTTGACTGCCTCCAGAAGTTAGATCAGATGGCAAATTGGATTTGGTGCTAGGTCTTTCCCTTTAGGTTTTACCCCAACAATGTTTTCATTAGTTTCGCTCACTCTCAAAATCAAGCATTTTACAGCAGGTTGGAGCAGCCTGTATCTCAGCACAGGAATAAGGTAGGGAAGAATTCAAATACTCATTTTGACTGCCTCCAGAAGTTAGATCAGATGGCAAATTGGATTTGGTGCTAGGTCTTTCCCTTTAGGTTTTACCCCAACAATGTTTTCATTAGTTTCGCTCACTCTCGAAATCAAGCATTTTACAGCAGGTTGGAGCAGCCTGTATCTCAGCACAGGAATAAGGTAGGGAAGAATTCTAAGGATCATTTTGACTGCCTCCAGAAGTTAGATCAGATGGCAAATTGGATTTGGTGCTAGGTCTTTCCCTTTAGGTTTTACCCCAACAATGTTTTCATTAGTTTCGCTCACTCTCAAAATCAAGCATTTTACAGCAGGTTGGAGCAGCCTGTATCTCAGCACAGGAATAAGGTAGGGAAGAATTCAAATACTCATTTTGACTGCCTCCAGAAGTTAGATCAGATGGCAAATTGGATTTGGTGCTAGGTCTTTCCCTTTAGGTTTTACCCCAACAATGTTTTCATTAGTTTCGCTCACTCTCGAAATCAAGCATTTTACAGCAGGTTGGAGCAGCCTGTATCTCAGCACAGGAATAAGGTAGGGAAGAATTCTAAGGATCATTTTGACTGCCTCCAGAAGTTAGATCAGATGGCAAATTGGATTTGGTGCTAGGTCTTTCCCTTTAGGTTTTACCCCAACAATGTTTTCATTAGTTTCGCTCACTCTCGAAATCAAGCATTTTACAGCAGGTTGGAGCAGCCTGTATCTCAGCACAGGAATAAGGTAGGGAAGAATTCTAAGGATCATTTTGACTGCCTCCAGAAGTTAGATCAGATGGCAAATTGGATTTGGTGCTAGGTCTTTCCCTTTAGGTTTTACCCCAACAATGTTTTCATTAGTTTCGCTCACTCTCAAAATCAAGCATTTTACAGCAGGTTGGAGCAGCCTGTATCTCAGCACAGGAATAAGGTAGGGAAGAATTCTAAGGATCATTTTGACTGCCTCCAGAAGTTAGATCAGATGGCAAATTGGATTTGGTGCTAGGTCTTTCCCTTTAGGTTTTACCCCAACAATGTTTTCATTAGTTTCGCTCACTCTCGAAATCAAGCATTTTACAGCAGGTTGGAGCAGCCTGTATCTCAGCACAGGAATAAGGTAGGGAAGAATTCTAAGGATCATTTTGACTGCCTCCAGAAGTTAGATCAGATGGCAAATTGGATTTGGTGCTAGGTCTTTCCCTTTAGGTTTTACCCCAACAATGTTTTCATTAGTTTCGCTCACTCTCGAAATCAAGCATTTTACAGCAGGTTGGAGCAGCCTGTATCTCAGCACAGGAATAAGGTAGGGAAGAATTCAAATACTCATTTTGACTGCCTCCAGAAGTTAGATCAGATGGCAAATTGGATTTGGTGCTAGGTCTTTCCCTTTAGGTTTTACCCCAACAATGTTTTCATTAGTTTCGCTCACTCTCGAAATCAAGCATTTTACAGCAGGTTGGAGCAGCCTGTATCTCAGCACAGGAATAAGGTAGGGAAGAATTCTAAGGATCATTTTGACTGCCTCCAGAAGTTAGATCAGATGGCAAATTGGATTTGGTGCTAGGTCTTTCCCTTTAGGTTTTACCCCAACAATGTTTTCATTAGTTTCGCTCACTCTCGAAATCAGGCATTTTACAGCAGGTTGGAGCAGCCTGTATCTCAGCACAGGAATAAGGTAGGGAAGAATTCTAAGGATCATTTTGACTGCCTCCAGAAGTTAGATCAGATGGCAAATTGGATTTGGTGCTAGGTCTTTCCCTTTAGGTTTTACCCCAACAATGTTTTCATTAGTTTCGCTCACTCTCGAAATCAAGCATTTTACAGCAGGTTGGAGCAGCCTGTATCTCAGCACAGGAATAAGGTAGGGAAGAATTCTAAGGATCATTTTGACTGCCTCCAGAAGTTAGATCAGATGGCAAATTGGATTTGGTGCTAGGTCTTTCCCTTTAGGTTTTACCCCAACAATGTTTTCATTAGTTTCGCTCACTCTCAAAATCAAGCATTTTACAGCAGGTTGGAGCAGCCTGTATCTCAGCACAGGAATAAGGTAGGGAAGAATTCAAATACTCATTTTGACTGCCTCCAGAAGTTAGATCAGATGGCAAATTGGATTTGGTGCTAGGTCTTTCCCTTTAGGTTTTACCCCAACAATGTTTTCATTAGTTTCGCTCACTCTCGAAATCAAGCATTTTACAGCAGGTTGGAGCAGCCTGTATCTCAGCACAGGAATAAGGTAGGGAAGAATTCTAAGGATCATTTTGACTGCCTCCAGAAGTTAGATCAGATGGCAAATTGGATTTGGTGCTAGGTCTTTCCCTTTAGGTTTTACCCCAACAATGTTTTCATTAGTTTCGCTCACTCTCAAAATCAAGCATTTTACAGCAGGTTGGAGCAGCCTGTATCTCAGCACAGGAATAAGGTAGGGAAGAATTCAAATACTCATTTTGACTGCCTCCAGAAGTTAGATCAGATGGCAAATTGGATTTGGTGCTAGGTCTTTCCCTTTAGGTTTTACCCCAACAATGTTTTCATTAGTTTCGCTCACTCTCGAAATCAAGCATTTTACAGCAGGTTGGAGCAGCCTGTATCTCAGCACAGGAATAAGGTAGGGAAGAATTCTAAGGATCATTTTGACTGCCTCCAGAAGTTAGATCAGATGGCAAATTGGATTTGGTGCTAGGTCTTTCCCTTTAGGTTTTACCCCAACAATGTTTTCATTAGTTTCGCTCACTCTCGAAATCAAGCATTTTACAGCAGGTTGGAGCAGCCTGTATCTCAGCACAGGAATAAGGTAGGGAAGAATTCTAAGGATCATTTTGACTGCCTCCAGAAGTTAGATCAGATGGCAAATTGGATTTGGTGCTAGGTCTTTCCCTTTAGGTTTTACCCCAACAATGTTTTCATTAGTTTCGCTCACTCTCGAAATCAAGCATTTTACAGCAGGTTGGAGCAGCCTGTATCTCAGCACAGGAATAAGGTAGGGAAGAATTCTAAGGATCATTTTGACTGCCTCCAGAAGTTAGATCAGATGGCAAATTGGATTTGGTGCTAGGTCTTTCCCTTTAGGTTTTACCCCAACAATGTTTTCATTAGTTTCGCTCACTCTCGAAATCAAGCATTTTACAGCAGGTTGGAGCAGCCTGTATCTCAGCACAGGAATAAGGTAGGGAAGAATTCTAAGGATCATTTTGACTGCCTCCAGAAGTTAGATCAGATGGCAAATTGGATTTGGTGCTAGGTCTTTCCCTTTAGGTTTTACCCCAACAATGTTTTCATTAGTTTCGCTCACTCTCAAAATCAAGCATTTTACAGCAGGTTGGAGCAGCCTGTATCTCAGCACAGGAATAAGGTAGGGAAGAATTCTAAGGATCATTTTGACTGCCTCCAGAAGTTAGATCAGATGGCAAATTGGATTTGGTGCTAGGTCTTTCCCTTTAGGTTTTACCCCAACAATGTTTTCATTAGTTTCGCTCACTCTCGAAATCAAGCATTTTACAGCAGGTTGGAGCAGCCTGTATCTCAGCACAGGAATAAGGTAGGGAAGAATTCTAAGGATCATTTTGACTGCCTCCAGAAGTTAGATCAGATGGCAAATTGGATTTGGTGCTAGGTGCTTTCCCTTTAGGTTTTACCCCAACAATGTTTTCATTAGTTTCGCTCACTCTCGAAATCAAGCATTTTACAGCAGGTTGGAGCAGCCTGTATCTCAGCACAGGAATAAGGTAGGGAAGAATTCAAATACTCATTTTGACTGCCTCCAGAAGTTAGATCAGATGGCAAATTGGATTTGGTGCTAGGTCTTTCCCTTTAGGTTTTACCCCAACAATGTTTTCATTAGTTTCGCTCACTCTCGAAATCAAGCATTTTACAGCAGGTTGGAGCAGCCTGTATCTCAGCACAGGAATAAGGTAGGGAAGAATTCTAAGGATCATTTTGACTGCCTCCAGAAGTTAGATCAGATGGCAAATTGGATTTGGTGCTAGGTCTTTCCCTTTAGGTTTTACCCCAACAATGTTTTCATTAGTTTCGCTCACTCTCGAAATCAGGCATTTTACAGCAGGTTGGAGCAGCCTGTATCTCAGCACAGGAATAAGGTAGGGAAGAATTCTAAGGATCATTTTGACTGCCTCCAGAAGTTAGATCAGATGGCAAATTGGATTTGGTGCTAGGTCTTTCCCTTTAGGTTTTACCCCAACAATGTTTTCATTAGTTTCGCTCACTCTCGAAATCAAGCATTTTACAGCAGGTTGGAGCAGCCTGTATCTCAGCACAGGAATAAGGTAGGGAAGAATTCTAAGGATCATTTTGACTGCCTCCAGAAGTTAGATCAGATGGCAAATTGGATTTGGTGCTAGGTCTTTCCCTTTAGGTTTTACCCCAACAATGTTTTTCATTAGTTTCGCTCACTCTCGAAATCAAGCATTTTACAGCAGGTTGGAGCAGCCTGTATCTCAGCACAGGAATAAGGTAGGGAAGAATTCTAAGGATCATTTTGACTGCCTCCAGAAGTTAGATCAGATGGCAAATTGGATTTGGTGCTAGGTCTTTCCCTTTAGGTTTTACCCCAACAATGTTTTCATTAGTTTCGCTCACTCTCGAAATCAAGCATTTTACAGCAGGTTGGAGCAGCCTGTATCTCAGCACAGGAATAAGGTAGGGAAGAATTCTAAGGATCATTTTGACTGCCTCCAGAAGTTAGATCAGATGGCAAATTGGATTTGGTGCTAGGTCTTTCCCTTTAGGTTTTACCCCAACAATGTTTTCATTAGTTTCGCTC
Source organism: Melanerpes formicivorus (assembly GCF_026170545.1). Classification (NCBI taxonomy): domain Eukaryota; kingdom Metazoa; phylum Chordata; class Aves; order Piciformes; family Picidae; genus Melanerpes; species Melanerpes formicivorus. The sequence goes on along the minus strand of NW_027145283.1, from coordinate 2,944 downwards.
ACTCTCGAAATCAAGCATTTTACAGCAGGGTTGGAGCAGCCTGTATCTCAGCACAGGAATAAGGTAGGGAAGAATTCAAATACTCATTCTGACTGCCTCCAGAAGTTAGATCAGATGGCAAATTGGATTTGGGTGCTAGGTCTTTCCCTTTAGGTTTTACCCCAACAATGTTTTCATTAGTTTCGCTCACTCTCGAAATCAAGCATTTTACAGCAGGTTGGAGCAGCCTGTATCTCAGCACAGGAATAAGGTAGGGAAGAATTCAAATACTCATTTTGACTGCCTCCAGAAGTTAGATCAGATGGCAAATTGGATTTGGTGCTAGGTCTTTCCCTTTAGGTTTTACCCCAACAATGTTTTCATTAGTTTCGCTCACTCTCGAAATCAAGCATTTTACAGCAGGTTGGAGCAGCCTGTATCTCAGCACAGGAATAAGGTAGGGAAGAATTCTAAGGATCATTTTGACTGCCTCCAGAAGTTAGATCAGATGGCAAATTGGATTTGGTGCTAGGTCTTTCCCTTTAGGTTTTACCCCAACAATGTTTTCATTAGTTTTCGCTCACTCTCGAAATCAGGCATTTTACAGCAGGTTGGAGCAGCCTGTATCTCAGCACAGGAATAAGGTAGGGAAGAATTCTAAGGATCATTTTGACTGCCTCCAGAAGTTAGATCAGATGGCAAATTGGATTTGGTGCTAGGTCTTTCCCTTTAGGTTTTACCCCAACAATGTTTTCATTAGTTTCGCTCACTCTCGAAATCAAGCATTTTACAGCAGGTTGGAGCAGCCTGTATCTCAGCACAGGAATAAGGTAGGGAAGAATTCTAAGGATCATTTTGACTGCCTCCAGAAGTTAGATCAGATGGCAAATTGGATTTGGTGCTAGGTCTTTCCCTTTAGGTTTTACCCCAACAATGTTTTCATTAGTTTCGCTCACTCTCGAAATCAAGCATTTTACAGCAGGTTGGAGCAGCCTGTATCTCAGCACAGGAATAAGGTAGGGAAGAATTCTAAGGATCATTTTGACTGCCTCCAGAAGTTAGATCAGATGGCAAATTGGATTTGGTGCTAGGTCTTTCCCTTTAGGTTTTACCCCAACAATGTTTTCATTAGTTTCGCTCACTCTCGAAATCAAGCATTTTACAGCAGGTTGGAGCAGCCTGTATCTCAGCACAGGAATAAGGTAGGGAAGAATTCTAATGATCATTTTGACTGCCTCCAGAAGTTAGATCAGATGGCAAATTGGATTTGGTGCTAGGTCTTTCCCTTTAGGTTTTACCCCAACAATGTTTTCATTAGTTTCGCTCACTCTCGAAATCAAGCATTTTACAGCAGGTTGGAGCAGCCTGTATCTCAGCACAGGAATAAGGTAGGGAAGAATTCTAAGGATCATTTTGACTGCCTCCAGAAGTTAGATCAGATGGCAAATTGGATTTGGTGCTAGGTCTTTCCCTTTAGGTTTTACCCCAACAATGTTTTCATTAGTTTCGCTCACTCTCAAAATCAAGCATTTTACAGCAGGTTGGAGCAGCCTGTAATCTCAGCACAGGAATAAGGTAGGGAGGAAGAATTCTAAGGATCATTTTGACTGCCTCCAGAAGTTAGATCAGATGGCAAATTGGATTTGGTGCTAGGTCTTTCCCTTTAGGTTTTACCCCAACAATGTTTTCATTAGTTTCGCTCACTCTCGAAATCAAGCATTTTACAGCAGGTTGGAGCAGCCTGTATCTCAGCACAGGAATAAGGTAGGGAAGAATTCTAAGGATCATTTTGACTGCCTCCAGAAGTTAGATCAGATGGCAAATTGGATTTGGTGCTAGGTCTTTCCCTTTAGGTTTTACCCCAACAATGTTTTCATTAGTTTCGCTCACTCTCGAAATCAAGCATTTTACAGCAGGTTGGAGCAGCCTGTATCTCAGCACAGGAATAAGGTAGGGAAGAATTCAAATACTCATTTTGACTGCCTCCAGAAGTTAGATCAGATGGCAAATTGGATTTGGTGCTAGGTCTTTCCCTTTAGGTTTTACCCCAACAATGTTTTCATTAGTTTCGCTCACTCTCGAAATCAAGCATTTTACAGCAGGTTGGAGCAGCCTGTATCTCAGCACAGGAATAAGGTAGGGAAGAATTCTAAGGATCATTTTGACTGCCTCCAGAAGTTAGATCAGATGGCAAATTGGATTTGGTGCTAGGTCTTTCCCTTTAGGTTTTACCCCAACAATGTTTTCATTAGTTTCGCTCACTCTCGAAATCAGGCATTTTACAGCAGGTTGGAGCAGCCTGTATCTCAGCACAGGAATAAGGTAGGGAAGAATTCTAAGGATCATTTTGACTGCCTCCAGAAGTTAGATCAGATGGCAAATTGGATTTGGTGCTAGGTCCTTTCCCTTTAGGTTTTACCCCAACAATGTTTTCATTAGTTTCGCTCACTCTCGAAATCAAGCATTTTACAGCAGGTTGGAGCAGCCTGTATCTCAGCACAGGAATAAGGTAGGGAAGAATTCTAAGGATCATTTTGACTGCCTCCAGAAGTTAGATCAGATGGCAAATTGGATTTGGTGCTAGGTCTTTCCCTTTAGGTTTTACCCCCAACAATGTTTTCATTAGTTTCGCTCACTCTCGAAATCAAGCATTTTACAGCAGGTTGGAGCAGCCTGTATCTCAGCACAGGAATAAGGTAGGGAAGAATTCTAAGGATCATTTTGACTGCCTCCAGAAGTTAGATCAGATGGCAAATTGGATTTGGTGCTAGGTCTTTCCCTTTAGGTTTTACCCCAACAATGTTTTCATTAGTTTCGCTCACTCTCGAAATCAAGCATTTTACAGCAGGTTGGAGCAGCCTGTATCTCAGCACAGGAATAAGGTAGGGAAGAATTCAAATACTCATTCTGACTGCCTCCAGAAGTTAGATCAGATGGCAAATTGGATTTGGTGCTAGGTCTTTTC
>NW_027145282.1:0-24825 GCF_026170545.1 Melanerpes formicivorus | reverse complement strand
ATTCCGGGACAAGATTTAGCAGGGCTTATCGAAAGGTCTTTAAATGAGGTTCAAAGGGGGATTGGTGTGAAAATGTGCTTGCTACTGTGGAGCCTGGAAACAGCACACAAGTACCTGTGGGGCAGTGTGGTAGTAAGGTGTTCCAGCTGGCTGTCTCAGTGGAGGTGTGTCAAGATGATCCGTGCAGCAGTAAAGGCAAAAGAGCTGACAGACTACATTAGAAGGGGGGTGAAATGTAACCAGCTTTGTTAATGAGGTCCCTGGATGTAATAGCCCAGTACTTGTGTGGCAGCGTGCTAGCATTTTTGAGAAGCAGAAAGCCTACCACCTCTCAAGGGAGATAACTACATGCTCAACTCCCTCTCTGAAATGCTTATACACCAATGCACACAGAATGGGGAATAAACAAGGAGTTAGAACTCGGTTAGGTTGCAGAGCCACGATCTCATTGCAGTTACTGAGACATGGTGGAATAGCTCGTGTAACTGGACTGCTGTCATGGACCGTTACATACTTTTCAGAAAAGATAAACAAAAAAGGCAAGGCAGTAGATTTTCTGTGTGAGAGCAACAGGAATGTACTGAGTTTTACCTGGGTGGCAAGAAAGAATGTGTTGAAAGCTTATAGGCAAACATTAAGGAGCACACAAATATGGGTGAAACTATTGCAGCCAAATACTACAGACCACCAAATCAGAAAAAATGATGTTGATGAAACCTTCTACAGACAGCTGGAATTAGCCTCTGTGACCGTTTTAGGCTGTGCCTTTAAGAAAGGGACAGTGCTGGAACACTCTGGCTGAATGTTTTGGAATAATAATGAAAACAATCAAATATTCTAAATGAATTTCACTGGTCGATTGGTAGAATGCAACTTTAAGTTTTAGTGCAGTTGGAGTTTTTCTCAGTTTCCCTCTGTCCTGCTTTTGCAGCCTGTCTGCTTCTGAGCAGCCAGAGTTTGACCTTGGATACCAGATAAGCACTAATCCTGCATGCGCTTTTGAGGCCTAACAAAATTTCATCCTTATTAATTACCTTTTCTCTCTCTCTAGCCCTTTTTGGGAAAAAAGGGAGGTAGGGGGAGAGGGGGGGGGTACAGAGGGGGAACCCTCCTCTGTCCGGAGGAGGGAGTTTTGTTCCTGTATTTTTCTTTGCTGTATATTTCTGTATATATATATATATTGTAAATACTGTATATTGTGTATATATATAACCTGCATTTCATTTTTGCTTGTAAATATAGCATTCCTTTTGCTTTTCCGACTGAGTTAGCTGTGTTTCTTTTTCCTCTTAGTGGGGAAGGGAGAGCTAGGCCTTCTCTCAACCCACTACAGCCTCAAAATCACATGACCTAGTACTCATGCATGAATTGAATAACCCTGATACTTGTTGGAAAGGCCACACATCTAGGCATACTCAGTCCAGAAGGCTCTTGCAATACATTGATGATAACTTCCTGATGCAGGTGGTGGAGGAACCAATAAGGAGAGGTGTTCTGGACCTTGTATCAATGAACAAATAAGGTCTGTCTGGGTATGTGAAAACTGGGGGCAGCCTTGGCAGCAGTGACCACGCATGATAGAGTTTAGCATCATACAAGGAAGAAGGAGGGCAATAAATAGGATTGTACTTCTGGACTTCAGGAGGGCTAATTTTGTCCTCTTCAAGGACCCACTTGGAGGAATCCCATGGGCCAAAACTCTGGAAGGCAGGTGTAATGTGTTGGGGCACAGAAATAACGACCCAGACAAACAGACTGCAGAAAGTGATGGAAAGTTTAAATAGAGAACAGTGAGTGTGTGCAGAGAACTAGAAACACAGTGACAAGAACCCCAAAACAGACCCAGCAAGATCCCATCCCCACCTGAGGGTGCACCCAAAACCCCCAGGGCTCCTCCTTGTCCCCCCCCTCCACACCGCACACCCCCCCCCCCACCCCCCCCCCCCCCCGCTAGGCTAGTCTCAGCTGGCCAGATCTGAGACTGCCCATCCCCCCCATGGCCTTGGGCCTAACCAGGCCCATGGCCAGGAGATCTCCCCCCCAGTTACTGGGTGTCGGAGAGGAAAGGAAAGAGGAAGTGCCAGACCCCACCATAAAATTTATAGTGGTGCAAGGCATTATGGTAGAAATACATAACTTCCTGTGTCCACCCACTGGGTTGAACTTCTGGACACAGGAAACACCCCTGTAGCAGAAGGCACCCAGCCCAAACTATGACAGCAGGGGAGGCCAAAAGAGTTCAAAGTCACAGGTGCATTCCTTTGAGTAAAAAATCAAGTAGAGAAGGAAGGAGACACCAGTATGGATGAGAAAGGACCTGCTAAAAACAGTCACATGGAATAAAGAAGTTTATAGTATGTGGAAAAAGGGACTGGTCATTTGGAAGAATTATAGGAACATTGTCAGGGAATGCAAGAACACAGCCCCCTTGGAATTAAATCTGGCAAAGGAAGTAAAAGAGGACTAGAATGGCTTCTTCAAATACATCAGTGGTAAAAGGAAGAATAGGGGAAACGTGGGCCCATTGCTGAATGAGGTGGAAGCCCTAGTGACAGAAGATGTTGTGAGAGTCTAATAAGTTAAGCTCTCTCTATGTGAGTCAACAAAGATAAAGTGATAGCAGAGCCACTGGAAAGAAGGTGGAAAGAATCCTGTCCACCAATCCTGGATGCAAATCAGCTTGTGATTGCATCGTGATAACACGGGACTACAACAATGGACCCAAAGACCCAGCCATCACGCTTTCTGGGCAGGGTGGTTTCTGCCCATCAAGTACCTTGGGCAGGGTGATACAATGGTTTCCACCACCTGTGTAAAGGAATGTGGGAGGACTTGTCTGGATGGAGACAGGGTAGACGGAGATTCCCCCCTCCTCCAGCCAGGGTCTTGCCCAAACACACAGATTTCCCGCCACTGGAATTCCTGAGGGACAATATTTGACTACATACCTAAGGACTAAAAAACTGTATAAAAGACTTGAGCAACTACTGGTTTGTAGAGAGAAACACAGGAGAGAAACAGAGGAGAAAAACGGGGAGAAAAACGGAGATGCAGGAAAACACAGGAGACGGGCCAGGCCGCTGAGAAGAGAAAGCTGGGACGATGCTGCTCCGGAGAATAGAAGCTGCCCGGAGGACCACAGTTCCAGCCGAATCCTCAGCACTGTTCCTGTATCAACCCAACATCTCCCCAGAGGACCACAGCTGTTCTCCAGCAAAAGCCTCACCACGGTTCCTCTACAAACCCAACATCTCCTGCAGCACCTTTCCTCCACAGACTTTATCTTGGGGGGGATGAGGGGTGTGGTAATATAATTCCTTTCCTCTTCTATCTCTCGTCCCTCTCTCTCTCTCTCTTTTCTCCCTTTCCCTTCTTATGTCCACTTTCTCTATTTTCTCCCTCTTCCTTTCTTATGTCCACTTTCTTTATGTAATAAATAGTCTAGCTGTTGATACTTTGGCCTCGTTTGTGCCTTTAATTTCACAACACGGGAATATTTAAAAGAACTGTGTCTCTGGACCGAGACATCTAATGTCTCCGGACCTTGACAGATGTGGAAAAGGCAGTGTTACTGAATGTCTTCTTTGCACCAGTCTTTACTGCTAAGACCGGCCCTTAGGAATCCAAGACCTTGAAATAAGAGAGAAAGCCTGGTGGAAGCAAAACTTTCCATTGGTCCGTGAGGATTGCATTAGAGCATTTGGGCCCTGATGGATGCACCCACCAGTGTTGAGAGAACTAGCTGATTGATGTTGCTGTACCACTCTACTATTTTTGAAAAGTCACGGAGAACAGGGGAGGTGCCTGAGGACTGGAAGAGAGGCAATGTCTCTCCAGTCTTTAAAAAGGGCAAGAAGGAACATCCAGGAAAAGACAGAGCAGTCAGCCTCACTTCCATCTTTGGAAAGGTGATGGAGCAGCTCACTCTGGAGGTCATCTCTAAGCATGTGGAAGAAAAGAAGGTTATTGGGAGTAGCCAGAATGGATCTCCCAAATGGAAATAGTTTGACTAATCTGATAGCATTCTGTGATGTTGTGACTGAGAGGGTAGATACAAAGATAGCAGAGGATGTTATCTACCCTGACTTTAGCAAGGCTAAAAATTTCTCATAGCATCCTTGTAGCTAAACCCAGAAATTGTGGCTTAGAAGAGTAGATGTGGCTTAGAAGAGGGACTGTGAACTGGCTAAACAATAGAGTGCAATAGGCTGTGATCAGTGGTGCAGAGTCTACTTAAAGACCAGTAATTAATGGTGTTCCCCAGGGGTCAGTAGTGTGTGCTGTCTTAGTCAATATCTTCATCAACAACCTGGATGAGGAGATTGAGTGTACTCTCAGCAAGCTTGCTGATGATACCAGGATGGGAGAACTGGCTGATAAACCAGAAGGCCGTGCGACCATTCAGCAAGATCTGGACAGGCTGAAGATCTGGGCAAAGGAGAACCTCATAAACTTCAACAAGGATAAGCACCTTGGGAGAAATAACACTGGGTACCAATACAGATTAGAGGTTGACCTGCTGGAAAGCAGCTCTGTGGAGGACCTTGGAGTCCTGGTGGACTGTCAGTTATCCTTTGGACATTAATGTGCCCTGTGGCAAAGAGGGACAATGGTATCCTGATGTATATTAAGAAGAATGTGGATAGTGGGTCATGGGAGGTTCTCCTCCCCCTCTACTCTGCTCTGGTCAGACCACATCTGGTGTATTGTGTCCAGTTTTTGGCTCCCCAGTTCAGGAGGGGCAGGTAAATACTAGAGACTGTTGAACAGAGGGCTATGACCATGATTATGGGGCAAGAATATCTGTCTTATGATGAGTGGTTGAGAATGTGAGACTGTTTAGCCTGAGGAAGAGAAGACTGAGAAGGGATCTTATTAATATTTATGAATATCTGAAGGGTGGGTGTCAGGAGGAAGGGGGCAGTGGTGTCCATGATAGGATAAGAGGCAATGGATACAAACTAGAACACAGGAAGTTCCACCTCAGCGTGAAGAAAAACTTCCGCACTCTAAAGGAGACAGAGCACTGGAACAGACTGCCCAGAGAGGTTGTGGAGTCTCCTTCTCTAGAAACTTTTAGGATCCACCTGGATGCATTTCTGTGGGACCTGCCCTAGGTGATCCTGCTTTGGCATAACTACCAGATAGACAAAAAAATACATCTTCCCAAAAAGTTTATTTATAAATTTAGGTATTATCCTTCTCCTGATGATTAATTACAAATTGTATTGCAGCACCTGTTAAAAACATCTGTGGGAAGGAAGCAGAGAAAAGACCTTAAATGTTGTGTGCCAAAAAAAGCTGTTTTTTCAAAATTTAAGTGTTTTTATATTCTTAGTAATTACAGTCAGTCTTTCAACAAGCTTTGAAAGTTTTCATCAGATAAAATATGTTCCAAACAAAATTAAACGGTATTTACAGCATGCTTCCTCCAGCTGGGAAAAATCTCTTTTAACAAGAGTTTAAGTCAAGTAAATTCAAGTTCAGCTAATGTTGATAATGGGGAGCCACTTAAAGACACAATGCCAGTAGGAATCCAAATTAGATGTTGTATCTCTGTGTATTCACACAGGAATACAAATAAAGATTAAGGCTTCATCCTGCACTGAGAATTGTGCAAGGAGAGGATTGCTTCAAGGCAGAAATCAGTAGAATGTTGAAGTCTTCTTACAGAGGTGTCAAGATTTGTGCCATAGAAGCCAAACTGTTTTGCCTAAATTTACATAGATGAAAAGCCTCACTGATTTTAATGATTTGATCATATTACCAGAAGAACAACCACTTCCAGAACAGTAATTTAGAATCATAGAATTATTAGGATTGGAAGGGACCTCAAAGATCATCTAGTTCCAACCCTCTGCCATGGGCAGGGACACCTCACACTAGATCAGTTTGCTCAGAGCTATATCCAGCCTGGCCTTAAAAACATTCAGGAAATTTAGGCATGTAATAGCATGGATTTAAAACATATATTTATATGTGGTATATAAAGCACCTTTTTATCTAAATATCTGCCAAATGTTCATGTTATCCACCTGTTTATCACTAGTTTCTCTCATCTGACTAGTTACAAGCAAACAGCACTATGTTTCATTTCCCAGACAGAGGATGAAGGAGATGTCACTGTCACTTTGATTCTATCTGTGAGAAGACAGAATGTTATGGTGTTTCTCTTGACTGATGTATATGTGAAGAAGTTGGCCAGATGTGTCCTGTGGTTCAGATTATTTACTTCAGAAAATACCAGAATAAAATTGAAAGAAAAGGTCTTGATATGGAACTGGTATAAATTAATCCTAAAATCTTATATAACAGCTATCATTCTTAAGACTGGGAAGCCAAGTATGCTTCTATGACACAGGCTGGTTCTCAAGACTACTGAAATTCCTGTTTCTCCCCACTGTCACTCTCCTACTTAATTGAAATATGCTTGCTCTCCATTACAGAAACCTCCCTCATATTGAATGAACAACCTTCCTCTGTTGAACTTTTAGTTGCTGTTTAAATTTCTTCTGCATGAAGCTGTAAAGTAACAACAATGAAGTAAAAGATACAAAAATATTAAGAATAGTAAGCTAAAATGCAAAGTCAAATATTTATATTACCTCTTGCAAAGAGAATGTTTTTGTAAAGTTAATTGCTTGTAGTGGGTTGAGAGAGAAGGCCTAGCTCTCCCTCCCCCACAAAGAGAAAAAAAACACACAGCTAACTCAGTTGGAAAAGCAAAAGGGATGCTATATTTACAGGCAAGGTGAAAATGCAGGTTATATATATATACAATATATACAGTATTTACAATATATATACAGAAATATACAACAAAGAAAAATAGAGGAACAAAATTCCCTCCTCCGGACAGAGGAGGGTTCCCCCCCTGTACCCTGCTCTCTCCCCCTACCTCCCTTTTTTCCCAAGAAGGGGTTAGAGAGAGAAAAGGCAGTTATTATGGAAGAAAGCTCTTATTAGGCCTCTAAGCGCATGCAGGATTAATGCTTATCTTATCCAAGGTCGCTCTGGCTAGGTGCCCAGAAGCAGACAAGCTGGAAAGGCAGAACAGAGAAGGAACTGAGAAAAATTCCAACTGCACTAAAACTTAAAGCTGCATTCTACCAATCTACCAATGAAATTTGTTTAGACCTGTCTTTGTTTACAAAATATTCAGCCAGAGTGTCCCAGCACTGTCCCTTTCTTAAAGACACAGCCTCAAAGTGTCACACACCCTTTTTCCTCAAACAAAATTAATTTGTTCTAACTTCCATTGTAATAAAAACTTGCATTTGGATTGAATACCTGTTTACTGGTTTTGTGCTACTGATTGGAATTGAAACTGGACTCATTTCTTAGACCTAGTGTATATGGGATCCTGCTATGATGCCTTATTGTGGCATAAATACGCACGATCCAAATTTAACAATTCCAAAATTTTTGAAAGCAGCTAGTGAGTTTGAATGTCCACTGTAGCCACATTGAACCTAATCTTCAGGGGGAAAAAACCAACACAGGCTCCTAATTCTAAAATACATATCCTCTATGGTTAGATACTGATGAATTTGAAAAACAAAACAGCAAAAAAATAAAAACATTTGAGAAACAGTAATAGTTTTTGATAACTTCTTCTTAAAAGGTAATCTGTTAAAAACTGGAGCATTAATACAAGGATTCAGATGACTGTTTTTAGACATCTACTTTGTTTTTCTGCAAACGACAAAAGGCCCGACACAACATGAATGAACTTTTTTCTCTGGTAATTTACAGTAAGTTCCTCCTGTGATTGCTCCTAAGTACACTTACTAATCAATTCATGGATATGTCAAAAGTGGAACTCCAGATGCAAGTCTAATGATTGTACATAACATATCTCTCTCATTATGTACCTTAATCACCTTTTTCTTAACCTTCTACAAGTTAAACCAATATGTATTTAATGATGAATACATTTGAAATGTGCACATAGATTGTGCATAGTGCATCTTACGAAGTTGTCTGAAGCTACCTCATGACAAAATATTGCTTCTTTCTTAGGGGGCATCACAGCAGATGCATTTATTTTGTCTATTTGAAAGCTCTAGAAGTGCAGGAGTTCCTGTTGCTCACTCTGTACTGCCTCAATATGTTCACTCTGATTAGAGACATACCTTTATCCTCTGCAGTCTCTACAGATTTTATTATCTGCCCATACAAAATAATAAATGTGTATGAATATTTTTCCACCAGATGCACATATGAAAATAAATATTTGTCATTTAAAAAAAGTGCTCTGGCTTCTAACACTAATTTACATTTTTGTTGTTGTTGTTCCTATAAGAACTTCACAGCCAAATTACAGAAGTAGAATCTGTACAAAACTTATAGGTAATTAAAATGTCTAATGGATGCTGATATGTTTTCACAAAACAAAATGAAAATACTAAGTTGTAGATTTTGAAGTAATACAGAAATGGAGGATATATTTGAACACAGACAGAATATATGAGAAAAGAGGCACAGCAGACCTTCAAAGCCTTAGAGAGAATAGTTCAACATAGAGCAAATACAAGATAAAAACATGAAGGTTAAAATAAAAATGCCATGATGATATTGTTACATTTCCTTAGCAGACAAATAATGACCAAGACATGATAGATCTTAAACTGAATCAGATCAGATTTGAGTCTAACATAATAGTACAAAGAATTTCAAATTAATCTTGAAACTCTTTCTTAGATATTGTTTGCTTGCTTCTGACTCTAGCTTTGTCAACATTTCTTACTGAGGCTTTTAAAATCATTCAGCATAGCATTTTCAATTGTATTTTATATCACACAAGAATGGCAAACAACTCTGTTGTATGTGGGATGTGGGTTTAGTACCTCTTATGTCACTCTTCTCTCAGAAGAGTATTTTTATCTTCAGTGAGGCACTAACTAATTTTTACTTAATAAAAATAGAAGACAGTAGTTTAAAAAACAAAGTTAAACCTAGTCCAACATCCTGCTCAGAGGTCAGTTTACAGGTCCTGGAAACCTCTCAGTATGAAGAGAGACTTCACAGCTGATTTGGGCATCCTTTTCCAGTGTCCTCACAGGGAGAGAATTTCTTCTTAACTTTAATGAGACAGGTAGGAGACAAAATCTTCATCTTAGCTTTTAATAGAGGTTAACCAAGACAGATCCCAAAATAAGACTCCTGTGGTACTATAGTTTTTAACCTATAGGTTGAGTAAACCCTATTAACCATGAATTTTTATCATTCCATCAATTTTTTGCCCATCTATATAGCTCATTATTTGCCCATCTTGTATCCAAGACTCTGTGACGTCTGTGGTTTCCCTTTCATCCACAAATCCAGCAATTTACCTACAGGACTAACCAGGCTGATCATACATAATTTACCTTTTTTTCTCTTTTTTTTTTTTTTTTTTTTGTAAATTATGCTGATTTTTCCCAAAGACTTTCTTATACTTCATGTGCCCAGAAATGTGATCCAAAGAACTTTCTCTGTAGTTTTTTCCTATGGGCCAAGATGAAGCTGACTGGCCTTACAATCCTGGCCTTTTTGAAGATTGATTTTTGAACATTTCCTTTTCTCCAGTCATTGGAGTCCTTCCCTGGTTGCAATGACTTTTCAAGTATGATGGAGAGTGGCCTTGCAAGGACATCAGACAATTGTCTGATCACCTTTGCATGCAGGCTGTTGTCATGTAATGTCAAACTGTCCTGGACTTGACTCCCTTCTATTGCTGGCCATTCTTCTCTTGGAGCCATTACTCTAAACGTCTGGGCGAAGAGGTTATGTTGGCAAAGACTGAGGCAAAAAGTATTTTCAATCCTTCAACCTTGTCTGTGTTCATTGTCACTAGATCATGCACACCATTCACATTTTCTTTGTTCAGTTTTTCACTGCTAATGCAGCAGTGAAGCTCTTTTTGTGCCCTTGATGTTCCTTCAAAGCTTCATCTGTCATTGAGCTTGGTCTTCCAGGACATGGCAATGTTGCTAAGTACTTCTTAGTAGCCTATCACTCCTTATATGTCCTGGATATAATAATTAAAAAGAAAAAAAAAAATGGAAAAGTACATAATTTGCTTTATGTAGAATTTTGTGCTCTCTCTGTTCTTTCACAGAATTTTATACTGTAAAAAATTATAATAGCTTCATCACTTTCCATCTCTATACTTTGTTGAAGCTGAGTGTTTATTATCAACATTCTGCATCCTTTTGTTAAGAAACTGGACACTATGTTGACTAGCTATACAATCTTTAGTACTTTTCATTTTAAACAGAGCAGAGCACATTTTAAACACAACAGGGCAACGAGGCTGGTGAGAGGCCTTGAGCACAAGCCCTATGAGGAGAGGCTGAGGGAGCTGGGATTGTTTAGCCTGGAGAAGAAGAGGTTCAGGGGAGACCTCATTGCTGTCTACAACTACCTGAAGGGGGATTGTAGCCAGGAGGGAGTTGGTCTCATCTCTCAGGCAACCAGCACCAGAATGAGAAGACATAGTCTCAAGCTGCACCAGGGGAGGTTTAGGCTCAAGGTGAGGAGAAAGTTCTTCACTGAGAGAGTTGTTTGCCATTGGAATGGCCTGCCCAGGGAGGTGATGGAGTCACCGTCCCTGGAGGTGTTCAAGAGGGGATTGGATGTGGCACTTGGTGCCATGGTCTCGTCATGAGGTCTGTGGTGACAGGTTGGACTTGATGATCTTTGAGGTCTCTTCCAACCTTGGTGGTACTGTGATACTGTGATTATCTTACTTTCACTAGATAAAAATCTCTCATTAATTTTTTTTCATAAAAGTATACTTTATTATTCCAACATTAAAAAATGGGGGGTTAGTCAGATCCTTCCAGCCTCCTACAATATAAGAAGTTTCATCAAAACTAAAGGTTGAATAATTTAATATATGACTATTGTTTTTTACCTTTAATATAATCAGTTGAACTCAATGCTGTTATACTAAGTGTTTAGTAGAACTGAAAAATGGACTGATTGAATCTAAACATGGACTTTTATAATAACAGAATCATTCCACTTTGGAATCCATTGTTAGACATTCAGAGTTGAAAAAAATGTTTTATAAACAGATTATAATGTAAATATCTAACAGCAGTGGTTAATTGTCAAAAAGAAAGTAACAAGTTAATAGAATAGATCATCAGTCAAATCTATTATGTAGTTTTGTTGTTTTCCTTGAAATGTGGAAAATGTTTATTTAATATTTACATCCCTTTTACATAGGCATTAAATAGCTAACACAAGAACAATCAGAACCTAGTTTCTATGACTGAACATTGTTTTCTTGAATGTGATATGATTTATACCCAACAAAATCCACCTTCATAGTCATCATCACCTTTGCATTGCAGAGCACTCCTTATGAGGAAAGGTAATTGTTTCTTATTTTTGCTATCAAATGCAAACAAAGAAAATTTAGGCAGAAAACAGTGGAAAGGCAGAACTGAAATTTTAAATATTTGGAACTGTTATACCCACATAATTGTTTAACACAAAAGTTGCAATATCCTAACTGTGATGGCCTATGAATGTTTTCATTAGAACAAGGTTATCTCACTGCCTACTCCTTTCTTCAACCAAAACAGATAAATGTATTTTCTTTAAAGAAATTATGGTTTCTGTCATAACAGAAAATATAATATTGTTATGTGAAAGTCATATTCTGAATTAGACTAATGGGGGTTCTACAGTGTAAATCTGAGAAAATAACCATTTTTAATGAAGGGAAACTCTTCAAAAATCTGAAAGATTTCCCATCCAGCTTCATAATGAATTGAAGATTTTTCAATAGAAAGCAAAGAAAGCCACTCATCCCATCAAATAGGCCCAGAAGATCGAGAACTTATTTGACATGCTAACTCCCTGCAAAAATATATTCACAGTATTGACCGTTCTGTTGGATTCTTTCAGTTTAATTTAAATATCTAAGTCAATAGAACTGAGACTTGATCTCCTTGATTCTAAATTAATTTCTTACCTACTTTTTTTTTTTTTCACCCCCGATTATTCTTCCAACTCTACTCCTGGAAAAATGAGGAATTTTAGAGTCAAAAGTCTGTAGGGTTATGTTATATTCCAAGAGCATTATAATATTAATAAATTAATCTATTGTTGTTTGGCTTCCAAAGTCTCCTGGGAAATTAGCAGTTGAAATGATCATTGTTATTTATTTCCTTTTGGAATGAGAATGTTAATAAATAAATTTCAAAGTTAGTTTTCATGTGTATTATAGCAATTCTGGAAAAAAATTCCTGGTAAAACATATTTCTCAGTGACTGATTTTCTTAAAAAGCAGAACAAATATATTCAAAGAGCATGCAAATATGAAGCACATTTTACAACTCTCAGGAACTACTTCTCATTCTTGGGGCATAGCATATACACAGAACCTTAAAAAGCTGAATTAGTGCCGTAGTATACCAGCCACAACCATTTCCAAAGAATGGCTTTTCTCCAAATAATAGTATTGTCTAGCTCCTGCACAATATCTACAGTTGCACCTGTAGATACTTTCTCTTCCTGAAAGCAGATGTCAGATTTATACCTGTAGCATGAAAAAGACTGCAAATATTAATTAATCTTTTATGGTTTGTGACTGAATGAACCTGACTGGCGTGTGTGATGCTGGCAAACACAAGCTTTGCAGTAAGTAGCTTCACAGGATCTGTTTGCAAAAGCTAGCCAGGGGGGCATAGCCCTTACATGCTACTTCAGTAGAAAGTGAAAGCTATGTTTTTCACCTACACTTTGTTACATGCTACATTGGGTAGTCAAAGTACACATTTTAAAGAGATTAACATTTTGCAGTGTTCGTACTTGGGGGTTTGGGTTTCTTTGGGGTTTACTTTCAAAAGTAAATCTTGTACTCATGTAGTTGTCAGTGGGTGTGTGAAAAATACCAGTCTTCCAGAAAACATAATCCATTGGTGATTTTCACTGAAAATGGGAGAGTTATCATATACACTTACCAATGTCATGGATATTTCTATGTCCTTTTCCATCTGGTTTAGCATGCCTACAGAAACAGTTATTAAATAACACAAAAATGAAGATAAAATAATTGAAAGAATAGATTCAAATCTGTCTAGCCTAGGTAACTAAGTTCTGCAAAGATTTTAAGGGTCTAGGGATGTATTCCTCCTAAATACATGTCTGTGGGAAAGATAAAAAAGAAAATACTGTTTAAGGAGGAGAAGAGAAGACCTTCTCTGCCAAAATTAAGGTTCTGAAATTAATTCCATCTTGAAACATGTCACTGGTAATGAGAGTGCAGTTTGGACATGATGAAAAGACAATACATGCACATGTAAGGAAATATTGCAAAACCCAAAGGTGACAAAATTTTAATAGTTTATTTTCTTAGGTAGAGAATATGACTCTGTCATCATAAACAGGTGATGATATATTGCTGACATAAGGGATAAAACAGACTGGGACCAAGACTGAGTCAAGTCAGAAGGTGACAGAAGCTTTCCCAATACAATTAATATCTTGGGGGGGAGAGTAAAGAAAGGTTTAGAAACAGCTCATTCCTAGGTGAACCTTTGCTAGTAAACCATAGCTCAGCAGTTGCAGGGATATTTTCTGGTCCAGGTATCTTTTATATTGAAGGCACAACTGTTCTATGACTACCTCAGCTCATCATGCTGCCCTGCAATAGAGTGATAACAAACTCCTGTTCATTAGGACTTGACAACCTTCCTATGCAGGGAATGGAGATAAACCAATTCTATTGTCATCTGGATCATACTTCCCTGAAGAATAGATTAAAAAAATTAGGTTAATTTGCAAAATTTCATGTGGCAGAACCATTTAGCCAAGCTGGATTCCTGATGAAGGCAAAGAGCAAATTATGCACTTCTATCCTGGAAAACGTTATTGCTTAGAATATAAACAGCTATATACATATTCAATTGGTCATTATATGTAAAAGTGTTTAAAGTTTGCATGATTGTTGCAGTGTATTGTCTCATAAAATTATATGGAAATTCATATAACTCTTTAAAACATGCAATAACCATAGAAAAAAACCTCAGATTTCCCTTTGAAGACCTCTGTAGAATTTATTTACAATACTAATTTATTGACCTCTCAGAAGGTATTGTCTGATAGATAACAGTACTGAAGTAAAATAAGTGATGAGTATACTGCAGCTTAGACGTACTTAGGACACAGATAAGGGACTCATGACACCTTGGAGAAACAAAACAAAAGCAACTTTTGTTAAGAAGTCACCTTTACTTCCATTTAAACCATTAGTTAACCATTAGTCAAGAATGGGTGTGTAATTGCTGTGTCTTCCTTAAGCTCACCATGAGAGCAGAGATGGCCTCAAAACTACAGTGGCCTTAGATCTATGTCTAAAGGGCATAGTAGTAGCCATGCTTATAAGGCTGTTTCTTCAGATTTTACGTACAATTTCCCTGTCAATACTCTGCTCCCTAATTCTTGTCAATGTCTCTTCTATATGTCCTCTAACCTTGACTGAACTTGATTCATCTAAGAGGATGGTTTGACAGTAATGTAACTGCTCACTGAGGCAACAAGAATGCTCACAGAAAGATTTCTAACAGGTAGTCTAATAGGTGGGGAAGTGATGTATGGAGACCATGGTACTCTGAATCCTGATGAAATTCCTGTGGGAACAGGCCTTGCTGAAAAGCTCATCAAGCTTGCTCCTCATAGCTATTCTACTATTCTTGGCAGATTGACTATATCACTGTACCTCATTCTCATTCTGGTAAGCAATAGTGTTTACTATGGTAGAGGCAAACACTGGATGGTTGGAAACTTATCCAGTTCCACATGCAACTGCACATAACACCATTCTTGGTCTGGAGAGACAGATCCTGTGGAGACACGGAACTCCAGAGAGAATACAGTCAGACAACGGAACTCATTTTAAAAACAATCTTGTAAAGAACTGGGCCAAAGAGCACGGGATCGAGTGGATACTCCACATCCCCTATTATGCATCAGCTGCAGGGAAGATTGAATGCTACAAAGGTTTGCTGAAGACCACTCTCAAAGCCATGGGGGGTGAATCTTTGAAAAACTGGGAGCAACAAAGTGTCCTGGTCACACTTACTGGGCAATGCAAGGGAATGGTGACATTCAATATATTCCTCAAAGAAATTTAACTTTAGCTGAGAGAGTGTAACTTCAGAGCGTTGTGCAGATACAACACCGCACCCAAGAAAGAATCCATAAGGAATCTGTGGTGCATGAACCCTGAGAACCCTGAGAGCCCTGAGTCAACTGAGAGTCCCTGTTCCTTTTGTTCACTTCATTTGTGAGAGACAAACTGTTTTCTTGTTTCCTGGTTTTCTTGGACTTCTGAATCATCTATACTTGAGGACAGCCGGAATGGTCTGTGAACTTTATATACGAATTGTAGATATTGTTTTAGATTAGATGAACAGTACTAACAGCCAATGAAATTGTTTAGAAGGGGTGGATTGTGATAGTTTCAGGCTGTGCCTTTAAAATTAGCTGCAGTTTTTGAGCAGGAGAGTGAAGAAGTACAAACAAATCCACAGTTGGGTGTAAAAAGGAAAACAAGAGATTATTCTAAATTAATTTCATTGGTCAGATGTGTGGGATATATCCTAGCAATATCTCACATTCCACCTCCATTCCATTCTCTCTGCTGGCATGCATGTCAGCTAACTTTGATATAAGCAATACTGGCTCCTAACAATGATTTTTTGAGGTAACGGTCCTCTCTAACATACTCTTTTTCTCTTTTATTCTAATTAACCAGAGGAAAGAGGGGAGGTAGAGGTTAGGGAGGATGCGAGGCAGTGTCCTCCTGGACAGGAGGATTTCCATGCTGTTTTCTCTCTGTAAATACTTGTATAATATTGTAAATACTGTATATTTGTGCATATTCATTGCATTCCATTGTAGAGTGTACTTATTACTTGTATAATACAGCTTCCATTTGTTTCCCCAACTGAGTTTAGCCGAGTTTTTGTTAATGTGGTTGGGTTAAACCATCACAGGAAGTTGTTATCCACTTTCAAAAAAAAACCAAATACAAACCAACACAAAACAGAACCATATAAATAACAGTCTCTGGAGAAACAGCAAAGAAACTTAATGGTCCTGTTTGCAAGTTGTCACCCTACCTTCCTCCACACCATGTACTTCATATCTGTGCATTTAACTAATGCATATTTCTTAAATCTCTGGATTCATTCCTGCTTTAATGCCAGATTTCTTGCGTGAAATTTTCAGGAGCATAACCCTAACAGGTAGTGTAATATAACTGAACTTATTCACTTCTACAGGACAACATTAAATGTGAGTAAGAAAAAAACATTCAGACTGTAGTTTGAGAAACAGCTCATTTTCTGGGTATTGTTTACAGTAAAAATACTATTTTATATCCAGCCAGATGGTTGCTCATACTTGACTCAGCTTTGTGGGAACTACTGCTTCAGTTTTGCAAGCTAATCCTGGAGATTGGACCGATATCCCTTTGATGTGAATACCAGTGAATGTAGGCATGAATATGAATGGCTGAGTAGTTGTATTGAAAAATCAGTGCCTTTGCTTTTGATGATAATAAGATGCAGCTATAGAATATAGAAAAATTTCTTGGTTTTGCCTGCAGATACTCAAGAAACTGTAAATATGCTAGTCAAGAATCAAGACTGTGACTTTAGGTTAGATGCACTACCAATGACAAGGTAGGCTTTTCTTATGCATGTTTTGAAGGCTTTCAACTTGTCTGAAGCCTCATTAGCTGTATACATATAGATTAATATAAATATATATGCACATATAGCTATAATCCTTGTGCTGATAATGCCTTCAATTTTTAAGTTACCTCAAGCTACATGCCTTCCATGATGTAACCAAAGTAAAAGGCAAATTATGCCTCCTATTATATGAAGTATCCAAACCCTTATCATGCATATTAGATATTTTTCTTCAAAATATTTTTTATTCCTTTAATATGCTGTTTGAAGCATGGCTTTAATCAAAACTATAACATTTATACAGAAATTCACAAAAATATTATCCAAGTTCTTTTATCTTTAATTAAACTTATGGAAATAATTTTATACTAAATTGTTGAATAGCACTCAGCAATGAAAAGTCTTTTAATATCTAAGTTATAAGAAGACATTGAACCAAAGGGATATGAAGTATAAATGCTGGCAAATTCTTAACTATAGCATTGCAAATAATGACACTCTAATATGACACTAATCATCCTATAATTCTTCAAAAAATAATGGTCTGTAAATGAAATACAGTAACTGAGAAGCCCACTTCAACATAAGTCAATAAACTACTAAGCTTGTTAAAAGAAAATAATTACTTTGCTGTAGTCTTTGAAGAGCATCTATTTATTTTGAAATCTTCTGAAATAGAACAACATAAAAAGGAATAAATCTTAGCTCAGAAATAAACCTTTCCTCTTGGATTTCATGATAAATTAATGATTAGCAGATTGCTTATATATGAGGCTAAACAGCTGAATGCTTAGAAATCCAGAGAAAAAAAGTCATACAGCCTTATCTCTTTTCCCAGAAATTCTGTAGCAAATACAGATTTTCTTGACATATTCATATGCTACACAAAAACCAACTTGCTATCAGATTTGAATTTCCACTTGTCTAGATCACTATACTTCTAGCTGCAACGGCAAATTTGGCTTTTATTTAAGGATTGTAGGGCTGGTGAGTTTAAACCAGTGATTAGCTTCTTGCACTTGGGAGAGAATAGTACTTTGGGAAAAATACCCTGTATTTTTCCAAAATTTCAACTAATAAGGATACTACATCAGGACTTATCAGATGACTGCTCAGTCCATGGAGGGTTAATAGATTTGTTTGTAAATGCTTTTCCTCCTGAACAAATCTGACAATAACATAGGCTGAAATTTCAGTTGCCATTTTAGTTTTAAAGCCCAGAGACACAAAAGTTTAGTGTTATTAAAAAGGAACATCAAGAAATTTTATGAAAAGAAAACAATAAAGACACTTTTTCAATTCATTCGTGCTTGTTCTTTTTTAGGACTACATCACAAATTACTCTCATACATCAGAGAGTCCAGGAGGGTAAGAGGCAGAGAGCGAGAGAATTTTGCCCAGGGAATAGATTCCGTGGTATCTGTTTGGCAAGCACAAACTCCTAGTCAAGCTTATTTCTAGAATTCTTTTAGCAATCCTCATCTCTTTCTGCGTTCTTGGGGTATTAAGGAATGAACTCATGCTCCACTATTTTTCTGAGAGCAACCAAACTATATTCTCTGCTGCCTTTCTCCTCTTTCTGGAGAAAATTCTACACTTATGACGCTTTATTTTGTGTGTGTCACATTGTCATTTTGATTCATCTGAAGTTCTTTTACATCATTTTTCTCTGTATGTCACACTCATTTTAACAAAGATATAATCAAATTTGCATTGTGTTTTATTGAGGTCAAAAAAGAAAAGAGAAAGAGGATGCATCTCATGACTTCTTCATTTAAGTAAAGTTATTCTGCTGTTTTCAGATCCAAGGACAGCACTATTTCCTTAAAGAATTTCTAAGGCCATCTTGACAGGTAAGGCCATTCTCTACTGAGCAATTACTACACAACCTAACTTAAAGAAATAAAAAGATGATCTCCGTGAATTTTGTTTTTCTTTTTTCTTTTTTTTTAGATTCTCAGTAAAGTGTTTAGCAGTACTAAAGTCTATGATTAATGTTATATCTACATATCTTATTCTCAGGAATATAAACTCCTAAACAAAAAGAAATTAGAAAAACATATTTGTGAAAAAATAACCTAAGTGTTGCAAATGGTGATTAGCAAGGGATATTAAGAAAGTCACTTCAATTAGTAATTTAATAAATTACCCAGTCTTGCCTGGGACTGTGATCCCAAATAACCTCTCTTGCTTGCAAACAGGAGGTGATACTAAAACGTGTTTCTCTGCACACATACACATAAGAATTGACTGGGAAACTTTGAACCTCAGTAATCTTCCAGCTGACAATTTACTTCAAAGTTTTACAACTTCATTAAAACAGTAAATATCAGCAAAAATACGTTTTCTGAGAAATATGCCATCCAGCTTCCTGTACAGTAAATGTGCTAATTTCCTCTTAGAAATTATTCGGACCAATCACTTACTTTTTTTTTTGGTCTTGTTGTAGCTGTTGTTATTATTGTTTGAAATCTGTTCTTCTACAGAAGGTACATGAGGTTAAATGACAAAAGAGAAGTTTTAATTCCAACCATTCATCAAGTACATGGTACCTCTTCACAAAAACAATTTGTCTTTGACCTGGAACACTGACTGGCAAACTCCCAGTTTACAGCACCTGTTTCATAGCTCACAGTGAAGATTTTATAAATACCTTACAGTCATCTTATGAAATCATTCATTTTGTGATATGACTGAAAGTCATTCCTGGAATTATAGGCATTCTATTACACTATTTAACTGTTCCACTGAGTCGTTATATGAAATGCCTTGAAGTGTCAGGCATTTCATGAAATGCCTGGTGTCAGTGCTTTAGTCATTTTATGAAACTTAGCATTATGACATTCTATTCACTACTGGATGTGAAAAATCTTACACACACACACACACCCCTCCAATGAGAAACACTGTTCTATCAAAATCCCACTGATACAACTAAGCAGAAATATTTGTCATATTCTCATCACAACCACTCAGCTTCTGAAGGCCTTGGGCAAAGTGCCTTACCTGACTGCTCAGTCAGATGACCTCCGCCATTTTTTCACTTGTATTCTTTAGTAGCTATTTCTCCATCAGAGGGGGATTGTTTTGTCCTGTTTTGTTTTATTTTATTATTTTATTTTAAATTTATTTTTATTCTCTTGTTTTTCATAATTTATTTTTATTTATAGCTAACTCACACCTAAGTCTTCATTCAGACTTTCTTTGTGAAGTGTAGTATTAATGAGACAGAGACAGTGGAATGCAGAGATGATAAAAACACCCACTTTCCTATAATTGAGCAAGGCGGAATAATTCCACAGAACAGTTTAGTGTCATAAAAAACATAAATGTAAAAGATCTGAAAGGAATTAGCTTGAAAAGAAAAATCTATCATGGGAAATACTGTGGGAATTAATTGGGTTTCTGTCCCAAGC
Organism: Melanerpes formicivorus; assembly: GCF_026170545.1. Taxonomy (NCBI): domain Eukaryota; kingdom Metazoa; phylum Chordata; class Aves; order Piciformes; family Picidae; genus Melanerpes; species Melanerpes formicivorus. Next base: position 4,709 of record NW_027145282.1, on the reverse strand, counting down.
AGCTTCTTAGAGGGAGGAAATCATTAATGATAATCTTGTTTCTTTGTTTTGGATTTCTACTGCTGGATATGAGAGTTTTTAAAATGCTATAGAAGCCTATGGAAATGTAAAATAAATAAAGGCAAATGTTACAAAAACAAACCGAATAGCTGATGTCCTGGTTCTGAAAACAGGAGGTTATTCAGTGTTACCATATGGCTGTAGAGTGAAATACAAAATGTGAAATTATTTTAGAAATAAAATTTCATGGAAATACTTAAAAATATTATTTTAAGTTCATATTCATATTCATAATCATCAATTGTATACAATGGCTAATAGTGTTATTCAATTCCATAAACCAAACAATAGCAAAAATGTGGCAGCCATAATCTTAAAGAGGAATTTAATACTTAAAAAAAAAAAAAAAAAATTAAAGTCTGTGACTGGGTAGGTTTAGACTGGACATCTGGACATTAGGAAACTTTTTTTTTTATAGCAAGAGTGTTCAGGCATTGGAATGGGCTGCCCAGGGATGTGGTCGAGTCACCAACCCTGGATGTGTTTAAAGGTCATTTGGATGTGCTGCTTAGGATATGGTTTAGGGGTGAACCTTGTAGGGAAGGGTTATCAGTTGGTTTTGGTGAACGTGAGGGTCTTTTCCAACCTGAAAGTTTCTGTGATGTACAGCTGAATTTGGGAGATTTCCAGTTACTCAACAGGTGAAAAAATGAAAATAAGAGAGTAGGTATGAAAAAAGTAATCAAGAAATTGTGATTAATAAAAAATGAAAATGAAAAATAAAGTAAAATAAAAACAAAGATACAGATGGATCCTAAAGTCTACCAAGTAATGGGAAATAACAGACTTCTTACCAATAGATAATGGAATAATCTAGATGCAAAGTTATTGTATTTAAGAGTGACCAAAAAGAAAATGTTCTAGCTCTTATTTCACAATTATTTTGTGTATGTATAATGAATAAAGTCACTGCCACTGAACCCAGGTGTCTAAGTTTAGTTTGGAGCAGACAGGAAAAAAATGTATTTTACCCCTCCCAAAAAGGAGAAAAATAAAACCACTCCACACAGAACCGGAAATTCAAATGGGTATACTATTTACAACTATTTATACTATGTATATATATATACACAAAAACTCCTGGGTTGACATTTCAGCTTATGACCCTTTCAGCAAGTCATAAACCCCCCAACAAACCAGGCTTCCGTGACCTACCAGGCTTCCCTCTCTTCCTCCCTATCCTCCCAAGTTCAGCTGAACAGCTCCACTACCAAGCGGCAGTAAGCCTCCCCCACATTGCAAGAGCTGCCGCTCCAGGCAGGGAGAGAGACAGAAGGAAAGCCAGGAAAAGGGGACAAATAATCTCTGCACTCCACTTATATAGCAGATACAGAGTTTATGGGATAAAATAACATAACTTATGATTTCCAGTGGCTATCTAGTCTGCGGCAGGACTGACATCTCTCTGATGCTTAACAGCATCTAGCCTTAACCCGCAACTAGCTGCTTGTGAAAATTTCTTCCCATAATTATGCTGAAAATGGTTGCCTTTGCTCATTCACAGCAGAAGGAAATTAACATGAAGTGAACAGATATGCACAGTAAGAAATGTATGTAAGCAGACAACATTTTATTGTTGTTTGACTAATTTGGAGGGATAGTCATAAAATACCAGGCATGGCTTTTAATACTGTTATTTGTTGTGCATTACACTGAATTTCTCTGCTGTGAGCAGGCTACTTGAAAATCCAGCTCTCAAATTTATTAGCAGCATTCCAAATAAGCCAATACTTTTTTTCAGTGCTAGGACACTAAGGTGGGATGCTTAAAAAACTTGAATTCTCTGGAATTCTAGCTTTCTTTTTCTTTCTGTCTCTGTTCATCACACCGTGCAAAAAAAAAAAATGTAACCAAAGATAGCCTTCCTATATGGTTTAATTTCCACAGTCTTCACTTGTTTGGATTACATCAGAAAAAGATATGTTGCCAGCAGATCCAGGAGGCGATTCTGCCACTTTGCTCTGCTCTGGTGAGACCTCACCTGGAGTACTGCATCCAGGTCTGGAAACCTCAATATAGAAAGGACATGGACCTAATGGATTGTGTTCAGAGGAGGGCCACAAAAATGATCGGGGAGTTGGAGCACCTTTGCTGCAAGGACAGGCTGAGGGAGCTGGGGTTGTTCTATGAGCTCCCTGGCTTTATTAAATGAACTGAAATAGTGGAAAGAAATTAACTGAAATAGTGGAAAGCACAAGACTTGCCTATACAACACAGATTTCACCAGGTTCTTAAATCACATTCATCACTATACATTTTGGATATCTTCCAAAAGGGCTTGGAATGGACAGTGACCCACCATTTAATTTCAACTATTTAAAAGCATCTATTTTTATGAGGTTTGTTGTGTCTTATTTGTGTTGGGATGTTTGATGGCTCTATATTTAGCTATCTAGTTGAAATAAAATTTTTCCTGTATTTCAGTCATTTTCTCAAAATGTAGCACAGAATCTACAAAAAAATCCACAAACAAAGTTCTATACTCCTGTATTATACATTGAAGAGTAAACCCACTGATCAGAATTCTGGAGGACATACAGGGAATAGTGCTACCAGCACAAAACAGCCCAAGGATAACATATAAGTGAAGCATAGTAATAGCCACATTCTTTCAACTGCTTTTTCTTTTAGCCTTGAGTTTTAACAAATGGCTGCTAGGATGGAGTGTAAGGCAAATACTGCTAACAGATTGCATTGTAAATAGTAAGCACATTTGATCTTGCCAACAACCTTGTGTGCATTCTGCCTACAAATGTCAGGAGCAGGCATGATGCCTCCTGTTTAGCTACATTTCCTCCTTTCTCAGAACAGATTGTGGTCTGAGAGTCTTGGCTAAGCATTAAGATTACCATACTTGTGTGATAAAAAGAACGCTGTGTTGTCATTGGGACTATCAAAAATATTTTAGATTGTATCCAGCTTTGCAGTTACACAGATTCACAGATTGCACTGGGTTGGAAGGAACCCTCAAAGGTCATCTTGTCCAACCACCCTGCAGTGAATAGGGACACTTCCAACTAGATCAGGGTGCCCAAGACCACATATAGTCTGAACTTGAATATCTCCAGGGGATGGGGCCTCAACCACATCCCTGGGCAGCCTCTTCCAATGCTTCACGACTCTCATTGTGAAGAACCTCTTCCCTTATGTCCAACCCAAATCTACCTTGCTCCAGGTTATAGCCATTGTCCCTTGTCCTATTGCTACAAATCCTTCTAAACAGTCCTTCCCCAGCCTTCCTGGAGGTCACCTTCAGATAGTGAAATACAGCTATAAGGTTTTCCCAGAGCCTTTTCTTCTCCTGGCTGAACAGCCCAAATTCTTTCAGTTTATCCCCATAACAGAAGTGCTGCAGCCCTCTGATCACCTTTGTGGCCCTCTCTGGACCTACTCCAGCAGGTCCATGTCTCACTTGTGTTGGGGGCCCACAGAGATGGACACAGTACTCCAGGCAAGGTCTCATCCGAGCAAAGTGGCAGGAATTACCTCTTTTGACCTGTTGGCCATGCTTCTTTTGATGCAACCCAGGACACAATCTGCCTTCTGGGCTGTAAGTACACAGTCTTGGCTCATGTCCAGATTCTTGTCCACTGGTATTCCCAAGTCCTTTCCTTCAGGGCTGCTCTCAATTTCATTATAGTATCCTGTCAGCTCTTATTAAAATAAGTGGTTGGTGATTTGCTGTTGGGTGCTAGGCCAGTACAGAGAGAACACACAGAGGCACCTCGGAGCTTCAGCATCAACAACTGTTAGCCTCTTTATTGAATACACATTGCAGCTTAAATACCTTTTTCTCTCCACACTCTCACCCTCTTTCTCAAGACGGAGGAAAGCTTTGTTGTTCACCACTGTGTCCCTTCCGGTACTGTTTACCTTTCAAGTTAAGGGGATGTTCAGGCCTAGCTCCAAGGCCATACTTAATTGGCCTCACAGTACACAGCAGTTTGTTGTTTGGTTCATTTGGGGTTTTTTTTTTTAATGTCATTTAAAATATTTTGCTACCTTTTACTGAATATATTCATATAGCCAAATAATGCAAACCTTGAGAAAGACAATAGAACCTGCATTTTTAACGCTGCCTAAATAGGACAATAAAACAAAATCTAGTAGTTAATTATGGTGCTACTAGTACAAAATAACATTTTATGCAACAATTGCAAAGGCATAACACTATCCATTATGAGTGCAGTGCTTCAAGTGTTAAGTGAAATTATTATTTTTTTTTTCTATTAAGACTCGGTAATAGATGTCTGGATAGTCATCCATTGAAGCTAATACTTGAAAAGTATTTTCCTGAATACATACATAATTCCCTTTACAATGAAAGCAAGTTAGATCTCTAATGAATATCAGAGTGAGTTCTGTTCCCGAATGTTCGTACACAAATGGAATTAGGCAGATTTTTCCAGAGGAAGAAATCAGCTGCCATTGTGCCACACAGACAAATTAAACAGAAGAACAGTATTTCTGAGCAGAAAAAAAAAGTGTCTTAAAATTTCCATTGTACAGTTCCTAAGATTTCCTAGCACTGCATTTATGCTCATTAGCAAAACTTCAGCATGTGCTTAATTGTTGTAAGAAAGAGTCAAATTGTGTTCTGCTTGCTTTTCTCACAGAATAAGCCACTGAACAAAATAATGTATTAAATG